>NC_060173.1:76171352-76471352 GCF_021184085.1 Oncorhynchus gorbuscha
ACATCGCAAGGTTGGTTGTCACGCAGCATGGGTTGTTTGTCACAATGTTTTCTATTAGCTTTTTCCTTTTATAACAAGAAATGAAGCAATATAGCATATACAGAGTCTGAGAAATAGACAAGCCTTTCTTTGTTCGAACGATATTCCTAACAAAAAATCTGAATTCTATGCATTAACACCATGACAATTATGCGTTATCCATGCATTAACAAAGACATCGTTTGCTAATTGGCGAGACCCACAGGTGCATTTAGAATACCTACATTCTAAATTCTACAGGTCTACATTGCTTATACGTTGGCCAGGCATCAACATTCTATTCTGATGTCCCGGCGACATCTCCCCAATGTGCAAACGCTATCCACACGGCATAGTTTGATATGTCGGCCAAAGGTGTTTGTGTTTACCCCCCAAATGAATTGACCAGGTGGTACATTCATCTTCAAATTATTACACAGCACCCTCTAGATTTGTAGTAATAAGCACTATGACAACCAACCCCGGCCTCCCCTAGTGTCCACTGTATATGGAGCTAATAAAGATGAGGATTTCAACGTACAGTGACCATAAGCTCCTAAGGGATGTCACATATATCAATCATATTGCTCTTATTCAAAGCGGACTCTGAACTTTTGGGTTGAAGAACTGTGTGACAACGTCAGAGGATCAAAGGATTCGGAAATCCTAATTCAAGGTTCAGGGGGTTAGCAGGCACCACATGCATAAAGTGTGAAAGCTAGTCAAATTTTCCTTGACAAGGCATAGTCGTTGGACTACAGAGCTAAAATGTAAGGTGTTAGATTACCTATCCCACATGTGTGATAGAAAGAAGTAGAGAGGTATTTAATATATTGCATTTTTTGTTGTTGCAGCCTATGCATACTGTACAAGTGTAGGATGAGCAGAATCACAGCTGTGCCATTTATGTGGGGTATTGGGATTATTGTCACCTTTGTCTGCATATTTTGTCTTTGATTAATGTCACCCAAATGCTGTGTCTTCCAATTGAGAACCCTGCTCATTTGCATGATTTTTTATGCTCCGGTGCAAATTTTGCGATAAATTAGTCCGTCTCCCATCTTTCTTGGCGTGGCACTGAATGATTTGACTGAAGGAAGCCGTCTCAGCTCAATACTCTGGGAGATTTACACCTGTGAGATATGCTAATGTCGAACAAACGGTAATGACTTTATTTACCTCCATCTAAAAAGTTGAAATTAACATTACGGCAGTGACTAAATGAACTGGAAGTTAATCATCAGGGTGCGAAGCAAGCTTATGACTGTATTCGTTAGTGAGACGCCCTAAATGGTCCCTTTAACTTGGTGAGTTGTCCCATCAGATGCCTGCTTTAAAATCCATAATGGCACCATCTCCTTTTCCTGCCTCGGAGAGGAATTCCCAGATGGTGGGCTATGATTAGGTAGTTCACTTAGCTGTTTAGAGACGAGCATCTGGAAACACAGGTTGCATTAACACCAATGGGTCTCTCGTTTTCTCTAAATTAGCGTCATTCAATTCACCTAATTATTAGGCGTGCAAAAAAAATGAACGGCTAATAGAATCCTATTATGCGTCATTATCATCCCACACTCACGAGTACTTACATTTCTGAACAAGTGCACGTGGTTTTACAGGCCACTGAAGAAGATACTCCTTCTGCTTTAGTCTGCTTTGAGATAACTCCCTCAGAAGTTCTGCGATGAAAATAAAACAAATGAGTCACGCATAAAGATTTTTGACGCCAAAAATATATTGACTTGATGATATAAGCATAATGTAAGCATCTAATTATATCTAAACATATTTCTAAAATACATTTTCTGTTTTTTAATTTACAAATGAAAATAATGGTATTTCTCCTCATGTGAAGGAAAATAACCTGAACCTTAATCTCACTTGAGCAGAGCTATTTGAGAGCGGCCTTGGCAGTATCTATGACCTCCTGTGGCTCTTTCTGCTACATTTGTCACAAACAAAAAGCAGATCATCTATTTGATTTTAAAGACATTTTCTCCCGTCACTTCACACTGTCTGAAATCACAGACAGACAGACAGACAGACAGACAGACAGACAGACAGACAGACAGACAGACAGACAGACAGACAGACAGACAGACAGACAGACAGACAGACAGACAGACAGACAGACAGACAGACAGACAGACAGACAGACAGACAGACAGACAGACAGACAGACAGACAGACAGACAGACAGACAGACAGACAGACAGACAGACAGACAGACAGACAGACAGACAGACAGACAGACAGACAGACAGACAGACAGACAGACAGACAGACAGACAGACAGACAGACAGACAGACAGACAGACAGACAGACAGACAGACAGACAGACAGACAGACAGACAGACAGACAGACAGACAGACAGACAGACAGAGAGAGAGAGAGAGAGAGAGAGAGAGAGAGAGAGAGAGAGAGGGAGGATGATCGTGTCAGTTCCTCATCACTGAGCTCTTTTCACTGTCTAAAGTGGCCTGTGCTGTGTCTCTCCATGGCTCTTCCCCCCCTGGATGTCCCGCTGGCTGGAAGGATCCTCTCTCCAGGCTGGAGTGGCTCCTGCTGGGCTGCTGGGGGATGAGTGGGGGAATGGGGACCTGGAGCACACTGTCAACCCCCACCCCAACCCAGACGCTCTATTCAACTTGCACTTTGTGTGCGTGTGCGTGTGTATGTGTGCATGCATGAATGAGTGTGTCAAGCGTCCATGTGTGTATGTGAAAGAGCATTTTAGACAGAGACAGAGGAGCTTCCCTAACCCTTAAAATACCTGGGAATAAATCAAATGTTGTGTCATATTCAGAGGCAGAAGGTAGGGGAACGTGATTCCACATTTTTGTTGTCAAACCAGCTATCATATCAGTAATAGATCATAATTAGATCATATCATATCCTAACAAACTAACGACATGTTCAGTTTACTACCATGTAGACAGATTTGGATCATTCTTTAAACAGCAATTCTGAAAGTAACTTGTGCCAAATCTCTGTCATATGGGTTTGTGAGGTTTTCAGTGTTTTTCATCTTTTCACCATCGCTCCCTCTAAACACACACCAGCTCCTCCACCATGCAGGACCCTTCCTCTATCAGCAGCTCTTGAGTCCAAGCTGGGATATAATACAAACACACGGTGAACATAATTCATAGAGAAGAGATACCAATTTCTTCTCAGCAAGAGATATATCAGGGGTGTTAAACAAAGCAAACAGCTGTGAGGAATTCTGGTGGCTGTGGCAAAAAAAAAAGCTAAGCCTTCAATTTGAGCCTTCCCGTTGGAAGAAAACAGAATTGAGCTTAAATTTATTCCTGGGTGAAAAGGAAGCGTATTGTGTTATCATGAGAGGTCTGTTTACCTTGTGAATCTACATACGGCTATCTAATATCTTTGTGCCATTGAGCAGGTTGGAGCGCGGAGTAGCGCTGAGTCCCTGGGGTTTCAAGGCTGGGATTATGCATGGCGGGGGTTGAACTATTGCCCCTCTGTGATTGAAAGACCTCCACCAAGCTTAGACCCTGTTTATTGTACATTTGCATTGCTCAGTTCCACAAGACTGCAGGGGACTATCAGTAGCTAGCCGGCTCATATCTGGGCCTCCATAATTTGGTTTCCTCTGGATACCCTCGTGCCTGCAAGCCAGCTGGAGAGGCAGGGATTTATAGGCAATCATTTAGTCTGATTGACCAGGATATCCTCTGATCAATATCTCATCGCCTGTCTCTTATTGTGGGAGAAAACAAATCAAGTGCTTGTGTATTACACAGTATTTACCTACATTTGCATTTAGGATTAACCACACATACACTTGTCCTTAATTGTCAAATTATCAAATTAGCCAATACTTATTTTCATACTTTCCAAATAAATAAAAGATGTACAAAATCTGTCAATCTGTTTAATCGTGTCGAGTCATGAGCCCACGTGTCAATCGGGCTCCATCCATGTCATTGTCTTACATTGTAATACAGATCTATTAACTATAGTTAATTGCATTTTGGATCTTAGCCCTGAAGTGGCCAAATATGCAATTTCACTCATTCATCCTGGTGAGAGGTTGACCTTAAGAGATGTAATTACACACACCTGAGTTACACAAGAGCCCAAGAGGCCTGCGTAGCGTTTACTGGTGAATAAGGTATCGTTAACAGAAAAACAATTAGCCCACAGAGGTGTCACATTGGAGACTGAGAATGTATGCAGCCACTGGCAACGCAAACAGCTGATTAAAGAGCACAGTACAGTAAATACACATTATTATTTATTTATCATCAACGCATCCCTTGAATCCATGGCCAATGTGTGAAAAAAAGAAATGTGTCATTCTTTTGAATATATATATATATATTTGGTGTAATAGTCGAATGCGCTGTTGAAATGGCTGCGGTTATGTTTTCTTTGGCAGTGACACATTAGTTATGCATGGCTACCAGTTGTGGAATAAAGTGGTCCAGGGGTAACTTCGCATAAACACAAATTATTGGTGAATTTTAATAGGCCTCATAATTATGCATGACTTCATACTTCCATCATTGACAGAAAATATGAAGTAGGTCAGAGGTCACCTATTAGAATGACTTTTCATTACATTTTTTGACAGCCCTATCCCCAGATGCAGGTCGGATTTGTTGAAAATATACATGTAGCACAGTGGAACCTTTCCACCAAAATCTAGCAGCAATCCCCCTGAGGCTTGAAACGCCTCTCATATAATTACACAATACTACTCAATGCACAGAACGACAACTACATTGCTTCAGATAGCAACCACTAGTCTGCTTACAGCAAATATGACGCTGATTCTATTTATATATCTCTGGGACACATTTACAAAAACAACATGTCTATGAATTTATATAATGCTATATGCAATGCAATGCTCGAATCCCTCTACCCGAAACACACAGAACATAACTTATATCTGGGCAGTGCACTATAGTCTCTGTAAGGAAGGTCGGCTAGGCATGTGCGCTCTCAAGTCTTAACAACACATATTGAACCAATAGGGTGCCAGAACGTCGCCCTGAGCCCAAAGTTCATACAAAGGTCACGAGGCCCTTGCACCTACTGGTGCTCTTCGGTGGCAGTGAGGTTTAAAAACAATAGAACAATGTGGTGTAGGAGGCCAAAGAATGCCGGGCGCCTGTCTCCCCCTTTTGAACAGGCAAAAATTCATCGTGTCCCTAAGATGTAAATCTACACCTCTGGGCTATAAAAGTGTTACAAAGAAGGTTTTTTACTGCGTAAATGAACATTCATCCCACTTGCAAATAAGCAGACAGACTGACATTGTAGCCTTTATCCAGGAAACACTGAAGGCTTTGTGTCTGCATGGCGTCTGGACAGAGGCAAAGGAGAGGGAAATATTTTACACTGAGTCATCCACTGCAGTGCACATTGTTATCTGGAGAGGAGACTGAGTGGTAACCAGACAAAATTGGTTTCAAGTCTCTGATTTTTCCTCATTGTTTTTGACAGACAACTATGGGCCATTCTGTCCTGGACAAGGCAGACGAAATCGAACCATTTCAAGAACGCCTCACAGTCATTGTGGAATGTGTTGAACAGGTTCTATCAGACTGCATGTTGTTGAACAGGTTCAAATTGTGCCTCCAACTGGTCCTATATGTCCTCCTAATAGGAACACATAATCAATTCTTTCTTCCCAATGGGAAAGTGTCTTCCTCAAATATAACAGTCCAAAAATAGATTCCGGATTGCCCCTTTAAACAAGTCATCTTAAAGTGAGACTTTTGCTCAGCAACAAAATATAACAAAATAGGTATTATTTTAATAAAACGGAACTGTTGGTGATCAAACCAAGCATATACAAAACAAGGCCAACAGGGAAAAGGAACATGAGTTTCTAAAAGCAATCTGATACAGTATGTGGTGCTTTTTAAGCTGAGCGCGTTGGGCTGGGTGTTTTGGTAAAAGGATATCATTAATCATGGTATAATCACATGACATCAGGTCATGGCCCACTAAGTGTGTTTTCCTCATTATGTTAATATGTTGGAGAGGGTTATGTTCTCTCTCTCTCTCTCTCTCTCTCTCTCTCTCTCTCTCTCTCTCTCTCTCTCTCTCTCTCTCTCTCACACACACACACACACACACACACACACACACACACACACACACACACACACACACACACACACACACACACACACACACACACACACACACACACACACACACACACACACACACACACACACACACACACACACACACACACAAAACACACACACACACACACTTCTTTTCATGACAACCTGCTCCCGGGTTCAGATTTTAAAAAGAGATTGGACACCATGCTCCATCTCTTCGATTGTATCCATACAATTCAAATGTCTGACGTTGGAGTGCAGACAATAACGATACACAAATCAAAATCATGATCAAACACTGTTCTAAAAGTGATTGGAGTACATCTCCAATGGTCTATGTAAGGTCTTCATATACACATTGATTTGCATCACTGTTCACAGTCAAAGTTAATAAACTGTATCAGTGGGTTCTTAACTCATGCCACCACTCCCACTATCAGATTATAAATAAACTGGGAGCATTTCTGTGGCAGTAGAAAATAAAGCCTCCAGCTATTCACTGTCTTCTTGATGTATGAAGTTTGTGGTTTTGATTCTGTGTGATTATGTTCTGAGGGAGTGACCTTTAGGGCCAAGTGTATTGCAGTATAATGAGGAAGTGTCGGTCTACAGGAGTACAGTGACGAGCCCAGGCGAGGCATCAGCCACATTTCAACCATCGATCCACTAGGTGCCATGTGTATGGGGGAGAATGTGAAATATTTCCGCACACTAACCCTTCCTCCCCCAATACACAGGTGGATAGGAGCTCTCATTGAACAGCTCAAAGCTACGTTGAACCACGTCTGGTGTACAATATAGAAATAGAGGTTACCGATAGGCCAAGTACTTCTTATCTTACCATCTTATCACGTCAAATGCATTTTTGTTACATCCGAATTACCTTAAATATGCACGACATCAGCGGACAGTATAATTTTGCTAATCCTCGTGAATGTGATTGTGAATAAGACCTCGGTAGCACTTTAGTTTACAGTGTTGACATAACAGCTCAACATCCAGAGAATAACAGGAAACAACAGGGAAATCAGATCCCTATGTAGCGGCTAAGTACTGATATAAAGTGGGATGAATTTTATGTAGAAATTATTATTAGTTACTGAACAACTTTGCAATAATAGAGGCTAATAAGCAGACATTATGTAGTAAGTATTTAAGGCCCTTTCACCTCTTCTCAGTAGCACCGTAAACTTCTTCAGAATGTAATTGGAACTTTTTAACAAAAAAACATTTGAGAAACTACATCATACTTTTTTTTAATCCATTATTTTACCAAGTCAATTGACTGAGAACACATTCTCATTTGCAGCAACAACCTGGGGAATAGTTACAGGATTAATGAGCCAATTGTCAACTGGGGATTATTAGGTGACCAGGGCCCCTGAACTCTCGTGTATTTTCTGTATTATGCAATGATATAGGCAGTGGCCATGTAACGCTTTTACAACATACAGAAGTGAGCAGGTTATCAAGGGGCAAAGTATTGACACATTCTTTGAATTGAGAGATGAGCTTAAAGTTTTCTTTACTGACCATAATTTTCACTTGTCTGACCGCTTGCATGATGATGAGTTTCTCACACGACTGGCCTTTCTCACCTGAATAAACTGAATCTAGGATTACAGGGACTCTCTGCAACTATATTCAATGTGCGGGACAAAATTGAGACTATGATTAAGAAGTTGGAGCTCTTCTCTGTCTGCAGTAACATGGACAACACACAGGTATTTCAATCATTGTATGATTGTTTGTGTGCAAATTAACTCAATCTTACGGACAATGTCAAATGTGATATAGCGAAGCACCTGAGTGAGTTGGGTGCAAATTTATGCAGGTACTTTCCCGAAACGGATGACACAAACAACTGGATTTGTTATCCCTTTCATGCCCTGCCTCCAGTCCACTTACCAATATCTGAACAAGAGAGCCTCATCAAAATTGCAACAAGCGGTTCTGTGAAAATTTAATTGAATCAGAAGCCACTGCCAGATTTCTGGATTGGGCTGCGCTCAGAGTACCCTGCCTTGGCAAATTGCGCAGTTAAAATTCTTCAGGATCGGTGGGTCCCATGCAGACACTTGAGCTAATGTAGGCTAATGCAATTAGCATGAGGTTGTAAGTAACAAGAAAATTTCACAGGACATAGAAATATCTGATATTGGCAGAAAGCTTACATTCTTGTTAATCTAACTGCACTGTCCAATTTACAGTAGCTATTACAGATATTGTTTGAGGGGAGTGCGCAGTTTTTAACATGAAAAGTTATTAATAAACCTATTAGGTACATTTGGGCAGTCTCGATACAACATTTTGAACAGAAATGCAATGGTTCATTGGATCAGCCTAAAACGTTGCACATGCACTGCTGCCATCTAGTGGCCAAAATCTAAATTGCATCTGAGCTGAAAATAATACATTATGACCTTTCTCTTCCATTTCAAAGATGATGGTACAGACAAATACAAAAAAACAGTTGGTTTTTTCTTTGTATTATCTTTAACCAGCTCTAATGTGTTATATTCTACTACATTCCTTTCACATTTCCACAAACCTCAAAGTGTTTCCTTTCAAATGGTACCAAGAAAATGCATATCCTTGATTCAGGGCCTGAGCTACAGGCAGTTAGATTTGGGTATGTCATTTTAGTTTAAATTTTTTTAAAGGAGCCGATCCTTAAGAGGTTTTAAGACACTGATGCCCTATGCAACCACGTACCTATGCGAGAGTGGATTCTCAGCCCTCACTAGCATGAAAACTTAATATAGGCACAGGCTGTGTTTGGAAAAAGGCTGAGACTCTCTCCAACACAACCAAACATTGCAGAGTTATGTGCATCCTTTCAAGCACAGCTTTCTCATTAACCTGTGGTGAGTTATTCAGAATTTTTGATGAACAAATAAGGTTTTATATGTAAGATGGCTTAGTAAAGAGCAACATTTTTGATTATTATTATATTATTATTTGTGCCATAAAAACATGTAAAGTATTAATCCCATGTTTCATGGGCTGAAATACATTTGTACACAAATTTGTTTACATCCCTGTTAGTGAACGTTTCTCCTTTGCCAAGACATTTTATGTTCATTTATTTACCATAAGCCACCTCCAACGTTGTTTTGGAGTCAAACACAGACTGCGCATCTCGTCCACTCGCCAAAGAAATGTTTCCGAATAAAACCCTGAACATCCACATACAGTACCTGACGATAACTGACGACTGCGAGCAGACTTGTGGCTCCATAGGTAGCCTATCCAGTAACCTTGTCTAATAACCTAAACAGGAAAACTCTGGACCCAATAGGGTATGACAGCGATAAATCAGTTGTAAAAAGGTTTTATATGGACTATGATGGGACCTGTTTTTCCTAATCAGGTCACATGGTTTTAAAAAACTCCTGGCTCTGGCTCTTGGCTCTGAGGGGGATGAAAACCTTGTCAAACTGCAGCAACCTTAACAATACTTGTTCATATAAATTATATTTAGACTAGACTAACAGGGAGGTTTCCCTACCCAGACACAGAGACATCAAATGATAGACAATAGAACCCACATGGCTGAGCTTGCTTTATGCATGTTAGCATCATGCAGGCCTATGCAACTGTAGTTCTAATTAAACATTTACTCACAGTCTATGTCGTCACTATTATGTTGATTGATTCATTCCAGTTAATCTTTTTGGATTGAAAAGGTACGGGCAGCCTAGCCAGCCCAAGTCTGAATATAAACCAAATTTGATCATATTCACATTTTAACCGGACAAACAAATGGACAATAAATACATGACATTACCAATTTGTTTACCCTGACCAGATGGACTGGGTGCATAGCTGTTATTATTAGTTAAATAAGCCTACAGTTGATCTGACTGAGAAATCGTCTCGTTTCAGCATGTCAGATCTCTAATGTTTAGGTGTAGCCTAGGGTGCTGCAACATTTATGTAATGAATTTTTGCTTGTGTCTGTCTGGAGTGGTTATTTGTTATCACCTTCGCTAAATAAATACTGGAGGAAAGTGGAAAGCCTACCTGAGCAAGCGTGAATAAATGTGCTGGGGGCAACCTCTCTTTTTAATCTCACTTTTAATGTATGATGCGATGGAAATGCTCAAATCATTCTGAATTGGGTCCAGTGTGTCTGGGATGATGGTGTTGATGTGAGTCACCAGCGTTTCAAAGCATTTCCTATCTATAGATGTGAGTCCTACGGCGATAGTCATTTATGCAGGTTACCTTGCCGTTCTTGAGCACAGGGACTATGGTAGTCTACTAAAACAAGTTGGCATTCCAGACCAGCTGGTCAATGTATGCTCAGAGTACGTGTCCTGCTATTCCATCTGGCCCCGCAGCCTTGCGAATATGAACCTGTTTAAAAGTCTTACTCACATCGGCTAAGGAGAGGGAGATCACACAGTCCTCCGGGAACAGCTGGTGCTCTCATGCGTGGTTCAGTGTTGCTTGCCTCAGAGCGAGGCATTTAGCTGATCTGGTAGGCTTGCGTTTCTGTGCAGCTCGCGGATGGATTTCCCTTTCTAATCTGTGATAGTTTGCGAGCCCTGCCACATCCGTTGAGCGTCAGAGCCGGCGTAGTAGGATTTGATCTTAGTCCTGTATTGACACTTTGCCTGTTTGATAGCTCAGCAGAGGTCGTAGCAGGATTTCTTATAAGCTTCCGGATTAGTATCCCACCCCTTGAAAGCGGCAACTCTAGCCTGTCACTATGGGGGACATTGTCGAGGAACTTATTACTGAAGCCATTGACTGATGTGGTAAACTCCTCAATGTTAGCGGATGAATGTGAAAGTACAACCTGGTCTAAAAGCATTTTGTATGATTCTGTATGTAAGTCTGAGACACTCCATTTAGTATTATATAGTATGTTATGTTTCGTATGCTATGTATTTATTTGTGGATGTCCATGACCTATTTTGTATGAAATGTTACGAATTACAATTCGTATTATATGTTATGAATTTGCACAATGTACAATAAGTTACAAATTTGCTAAACGTACAATATGTTATCAAATTTGCAAACGTATGATATGTTGCGAATTCTAACTAGGTGGCTAGGTGGCTAATGTTAGCTAGGCTAGGGGTTAGGGGTTAAGGTAAGGGTTCAATTTAGGGGTTAGGTAAAGGGGTTAGGGCTAGGGGAAGGGTTAGCTAAAAGTGTTAAAGTTAGTTTTAGGGTTACGGGAAGGAAAAGTTGTTAATTAGCTAAAGTTGTCCGTGATTCGATTTGAAATCGCAACCTTTGGGTTGCTAGACAATTGCATTATACACCCACCCATCCACCCCGACCTACCATCCTATCTGTCTTCTGTGACCATACCAAACGTAACATATCATACTAATTTGAGTATCCCGGATTTACTTTTACTATGTTAAGTCAAGTTTATAATTTAGCATCCGCTTCATTAGACCACTTCCGTATTGAGTAAGCCTGTAAGCAGGAAGCAGGAGGATAGAGTCATGATCTGATTTACCAAAGGGCGGGCGAGGTTAGGGCCTTGTATACATTTCTGTGTGTGTAGTAAAGGTGATCTAGAGTTTTGTCGCCTCTAGTTGCACAGATGACATGCTGATAAAAGTGAGGTAAAACAGAATCCAGTTTCCCTGCATTAAAATCACTGGCCATGGGAAACGCTGCTTCTGAATGTGCATTTTCTTGTTTGCTTATGGCCCTATACAGCTTGTTAAGTGCGATCTTCGTGCCAGCATCGGTTTGTGGTAGTGAATAACGGGTTATTACCGCGTTCTTATCTGCTAGTTGCCATCTTATTTCCTTGTTGTTTCCCAGGACTCTCCTTATGTACCCTGTTATTTCACCACTGGAAACTAAGTGCTACCAGATTTTCTTACCTCCACCTTCTCATTAACGGTGGGCTTGTTAATATGGCCAGAGAATTATCTCCATCACCCACTTAAAGTCTAACTCAGGGTCTCTCCATCCCCAGATAAGCCCCAGTCTCATAAAACACAATTAAATGAGCCAATCAGAACAGCTTATAATCACTTCTCTAATGCCTCAACTCCATAATTAACCAAAATATTAAATCAGCAGTGAATCAGCCCCCATGGATTTCATGTCAATCACATTGTTGTAATTTGCTTGGGAGACATAACTTTTCCTTTTAGAGGACTAGTTCATTTGATTGAAGCAATCTAATCGCAAATCTTTTTTTCAGGATGGTTTCTAATGGAGAAAAAGGGAGAAAATCCACAACCACGATTTCCAAAGGAGAAAATGTAATTTAATGTTCTACATGTATTAGTCAACAGAGAGGTATGTTTTCTGGGTGACCTAAATATTGTCTGGCTTTCATCAATTTGCCCCACTCAAGAAAAATCTTCACACTGTAACCAGTGCCTGCAACCTGGTTCAGGTTATCAGTCAACGTACCAGGGTATTTACAAACAGCACAGGAATGAAATCATGCACATGTATTGATCACATCTTTACTAGTATGGCAGAAATAGGCTTTAAAGCAGTATCCAAAATGATAGGATGTAGCGATCATAATACTGTAGTCATATGTAGGAAAGCCAAAGTTCCAAAGGCTGGGACTAATAGAGTGTATAAGATGTCCACAGCTGTCCCCGACTAAGCAACATATTGGTCAACCTAGAGTCCAATCAATTGGTCAAAATGTTAAAACGTGTATTTGTCCCTACATATAGACAGACCCTATGTGTTTTAATACAATCAACTATTTGTAGTCTACTGAGCTTGTCTGTGGCTTTAAGCACACAGTGATTAAACAATTAAGACACACAAATGACTCAGGAGGGAGCCAGAGATCAACATAGCCTAACTAGAAGAAGAAAAAACTGTTCCTGACCTTACTCCAGCTGCTGTTGGCCTTCACAGATTCTACCATTAAGCTCCTGAAGTTGCCGGTCGGTAATAGGCTTCACCAGGGGTTGGCAATCTCTTCTATTTGTGTGCCAATTTATCTTATTTTTAATTATTTACTCTTTTATTTTTACGGGGTAGATCAGCTTTAATATTGCAGATACAGTTGAAGTTAGAAGTTTACATACTCTTAGGTTGGACTACTTAAAATGTGTTTTTCAACCACTCCACAAATGTCTTGTTGGCAAACTATAGTTTTGGCGAGTCGGTTAGGACATCTACTTTGTGCATGACACAATACATTTTTCCAACAATTGTTTACAGACAGATTATTTCACTTATAATTCACTGTATCACAATTCCAGTGGGTCAGAAGTGTACATGCACTAAGTTGACTGTGCCTTCAAACAGCTTGGAAAATTCCAGAAAATTATGTCATGGTTTTAGAAGCTTCTGATAGGCTAATTGACATCATTTGAGTCAATTGGAGGTGTACCTGTGGATGTATTTCAAGGTCTACCTTCAAACTCAGTGCCTCTTTGCTTGATATAATCGGAATATCAAAATAAATTAGCCAAGACCTCATAAAAAAAATTGTAGACCTCCACAAGTCTGGTTCATCCTTTGGAGCAATTTCCAAATGCCTGAAAGTACCACATTCATCTGTACAAACAATAGTACGCAAGTATAGGCACCATGGGCCCACGCAGCTGCCATACAGCTCAGGAAGGAGACGTGTTTTGTCTCCTAGAGATGAATGCACAGTGGACGAAAAGTGCAAATCAATCCCAGGACGACAGCAAAGGACCTTGTGAAGATGCTGGAGGAAACAGGTACAAAAGTATCTACGTCCACAGTAAAATTAGTCCTATATCAACATAACCTGAAAGGCTGCTCAGCAAGGTAGAAGCCACTGATCCAAAACCGCCATAAAAAAAGCCAGGCAAGGTTTGCAACTGCACATGGCGACAAAGATCTTACTTTTTTGGAGAAATGTCCTCTGGTCTGATGAAACAAAAATAGAACTGTTTGGCCATAATGATCATTGTTATGTTTGGGAAGAACACCATCCCAAATGGGAAGCACGGTCGTGGCAAAATCATGTGTGGGGGTGCTTTGCTGCAGGAGGTGCACATCACAAAATAGATGGCGTCATGAGGAAGGCAAATTATGTGGATATATTGAAGCAACATCTCAAGACATCAGTCAGGAAGTTAAAGCTTGGTCGCAAATGTGTCTTCCAAATGGACAATGACCCCAAGCATACTTCCAAAGTTGTGGCAAAATGGCTTAAGGACAACACAGTCAAGGTATTGGAGTGGCCATCATAAAGCCCTGACCTCAATCCCATCGAACATTTGTGGGCAGAACTGAAAAAGCATGTGCGAGCTCTGAACTCAGTTACTCAGTTACAAACCTGACTCAGTTACACCAGCTCTGTCAGGAGGAATGGGACAAACTTCACCCAACTTATTGTGGGAAGCTTGTGGAACTACCCGAAACGTTTGACCCAAGTTAAACAATTTAAAGGCAATGCTACCAAATGCTAACTGAGTGTATGTAAACTTCTGACTCACTGGGAATGTGATGAAAATAAATAAAAGCTGAAATAAATCACTCTCTATTATTCTGACATTTCACATTCTTAAAATAAGGTGGTGATCCTAACTGACCTAAGACAGGGAATTTTTACTAGGATTAAATGTCAGTTTAACTGAGTTTAAATGTATTTGGCTCAGATGTATGGTAACTTCCGAATTCAACTATATATTTTTTGTTGGTGTAAATATATATACAGTATATTTGTACACAAACAAAAAATATATACAGTTGAATTTGGAAGTTTGTTTACTACCGGTCAAAAGTCTTAGAACACCTACTCATTCAAGGGTTTTTCTCATTTGTACTATTTTCTACATTGTAGAATAATAGTGAAGACATCAAAACTATGAAATTACACATATGGAATCATGTAGTAACCAAAACTTATATTTGCGAATCTTTAAGTAGCCACCCTTTGCCTTGATGACAGCTTTGTACACTTTTGGCATTTTCTCAACCAGCTTCACCTGGAATGCTTTTCCAACTGTCTTGAAGGAGTTCCCACATATTCTTAGCACTTGTTGGCTGTTTTTCCTTCTCTCTGCGGTCCGACTCATCCCAAACCATATCAATTTTGTTGAGGTCGGTGGACTGTGGAGGCCAGGTCATCCGATGCAGCACTCCATCACTCTCATTCTTGGTCAAATAGCCCTTATACAGCCTGGGGGTGTGTTGGGTCATTGTACTGTTGAAAAACAAGTGATAGTCCCACTAAGCCCAAACCAGATGGGATGGTGTTTTGCTGCAAAATGCTGTGGAGGCCATGCTGGTTAAGTGTGCCTTGGATTCTAAATAAATCACCAGCAAAGCACCCCCACCTTATAACATCTCCTCCATGTTTTACACTGGGAACCACACATGCGGAGATCAACTGTTCACCCACACCCACATCACACGTTAACACTTTTTTTGCTTACTACATGATGTGTTTTTTCATAGTTCTTTTGTCTTCACTATTATTTTACAATGTAGAAAATAGTAAAAACAAAGAAAAACCCTTTAATGAGTAGGTGTTTCCAAACTTTTGACTGGTACTGTATATCTTTTTTTTTATGGCTCATGAGACACCTACCTGTCTGATTCGCGCCTATCTCAGTGGAGATTACTGAGGCTGCCGGGATGGCACACCAGTACATTTACTGTTAATTCCCATCATTTATAATGTACATTATTTATTCACTTATGGTAATTTCTGTTAATGCATTCAATATATCATTATTACTGTCTTTTACCGTTCTCATTGTCAGAGTGGAGACGTTGCTTGCGTAACGCACAACCTAGACTACACTTGTGAGGACAAGTTTTTCATCAAGGATCCGTTCATCTTTCCCTCGATCCTGACTAGTCTCTCAGTCGCTGGCGCCAAAAAACATCCTCACAGCATGTTGCTGCCACCACCATGCTTCAATGTAGAGATGGTGCCAGGTTTCCTCCAGATGTGACGCTTGCCATTCAGGCCAAAGAGTTCAATCTTGGTTTCATCAAACCAGAGAAACTTGTTTATCATGGTCTGAGAGTCCTTTAGGTGCCTTTTGGCAAACTCTTAGCAGGCTGTGGTAGCTTTTACTGAGGAGTGGCTTCCCCAAGTGGCTTCTTGGGGACCTTCAATGCTGCAGACATTTTTTGGTACCCTTCCCCAGATCTGTGCCTCAACACAATCCTATCTCAGAGCTCTACGGACAATTTGTTCGACCTCATGGCTTGGTTTTTGCTCTGACAGGCACTGTCAACTGTAGGACCTTATATAGACAGGTGTGTGTCTTTTCAAATGTACAATCAATTGAATTTACCACAGGTGGACTCCAATCAAGTAGTAGAAACATCTCAAGGATGATCAATGGAAACAGGATCCACCTGAGCTCAATTTCGAGTCTCATAGCAAAGGGTCTGAATACTTAAGTAAATAGGGTATTTTCCTCTTTTTAATAAATATGGAAAAAATTCTAAAATTCTGTTTTCACATTATCATTATGGGTTGTTGTATGTAGATTGATGAGGGTTTCTTTTTATTCAGTCACTTTTAGAATAAGGCTGTAACATAACAAAATGTGGAAAAAGGGAAGGGGTCTGAATACTTTCCGATTGCGCTGTAACTGCCTTAATTTTGCCAAGGCAGCAGCTAATGGGAATCCACAACAAATACAAAAACTAAACGGCTTGTTTTCTTATTGTTCTGGTGAATGTGACTTGAGTTGGTTGGAAAAGGTTTTGTATAGTTTTCCGCCACGATAAGGGTCTAGTCCTAACTATAGGAGCAGTGCACCAGTGAAACATTAATCACTAAAGTATTATGGCTGATATCCTTGGACAGGACATTAATTCAGGTGGCCATTAGGCTGCTTTTCAGCTAGCTCTCTAAAAGGTCCACGTTGGAGTTCCATTGACAGTATATAGCGGTACAGTTTCAACAATGGCATCAAGTTATTGATAATGATTAAATAAATAACAATCGTACATTTTGATCATATTGACAAATCCTGGAATAAAATGTCAAATAAAATCTACTTCAATGGACAGTTGAATAGAATCATTATGGACTTGTCCGGCTCTCCAACCCTGTGTCCACTGTCAACATAGACGGACTGTCTACCTGTGCAGTAGTTTGATAATAAAAAGGACTGAAGCAACCCCAATTAGAAAGCCTCTCCCTCCTGCTCCTGTGGAAGCGCCAGCCTTTTCTAAAGGTCAGCATGAAATTTGAATGACAGGGCTAAAGTCTTTTACTCATAATTTTGGTGTTTGCAATAGATTTCAGAGCAATTCACAGCCTTAAAGGCCTTAAGTGAGAACAGCAATTAATTGTAATGAATAATCTGACAAATCTGGTTGACATATGGCCGCTAATACTCTTCTTTTCTAGTGGGAGCAGTGGGGGGATTAGATTAGCTCAAATGAAATCTGGGAGCACCATGCCATCTGCATGTACAGGGGAGATCTAGGCAGTGCACGTTAACCAGGGCGTGGGTGGTTTTCAGTTTGTTTTCTAGCGTGCTCCCCACAGTCTCTGCTGCCTCCCTCAACCTCTGCAAGCAACAGACTTGGGGATAGTGTTGTTTTCTTATTGAACCAGCTGCCTGGCAAGGAGTGAAAAGCAATATAGCCGAGGTAATGTCAAAATTGAAGAGACGGGGAACACTAAACAAACACGACAGAAGTGATAAGTGTTGAGTAAACACGTAAACAACATCAGCTTGTCTCGCCAACTGAGCACAAAGAAAATTAATAACTTTATCGGTCGCTTTATGAAGTACAGGTATAAGAGGTTCCGCAGCTGTTGACTTCATTAGACTGAGAAAGTTACAGTTGTTGACTTCCTTAGACTGAGAAAGCTACAGTTGTTGACGTCATTAGACTGAGAAAGCTACAGTTGTTGACGTCATTAGACTGAGAAAGCTACAGTTGTTGATGCCATTAGACTGAGAAAGCTACAGTTGTTGACTTCATTAGACTGAGAAAGCTACAGTTGTTGACTTCAATAGACTGACCATGCTACAGTGGTTGACTTCAATAGACTGAGAAAGCTACAGTTGTTGATGTCATTAGACGGAGAAAGCTACAGTTGTTGACGTCATTAGACTGAGAAAGCTACAGTTGTTGACGTCATTAGACTGAGAAAGCTACAGTTGTTGACGTCATTAGACTGAGAAAGCTACAGTTGTTGACTTCAATAGACTGACCATGCTACAGTGGTTGACTTCAATAGACTGAGAAAGCTACAGTTGTTGACGTCATTAGACGGAGAAAGCTACAGTTGTTGACGTCATTAGACTGAGAAAGCTACAGTTGTTGACGTCATTAGACTGAGAAAGCTACAGTTGTTGACGTCATTAGACTGAGAAAGCTACAGTTGTTGACGTCATTAGACTGAGAAAGCTACAGTTGTTGACGTCATTAGACTGAGAAAGCTACAGTTGTAGACGTCATTAGACTGAGAAAGCTACAGTTGTTGACGTCATTAGACTGAGAAAGCTACAGTTGTTGACGTCATTAGACTGAGAAAGCTACAGTTGTTGATGTCATTAGACTGAGAAAGCTACAGTTGTTTCCATTGGTATTTGTTTCAAACCTCCCAATTTAGACTGTGCGGCGTCAGTCATTTGGTGTCAGAACGTGGAAATGTCACCTTTAACATTGTGCACATGGGAGGCATCTACTCTCGATTTTGTTTCAATTTAGAATTACATGACGTCTAAAATTCTATAACCAAGGAAGGGAACTCCACTTGAAAGACAAAATTAGACAAATGACCATAGAATGGTCTGGCAATATCTTAAAAGTGAATTGTTCTGACAAGCATCTCTATGGTAGAAAGTGAAGTGCCATTTAAATGCCTACCTACAAAACCCTCACAATACTAAACCCAGGCCCAGCTCCATATGAATAGCACAGAATAGCCGTGGCTGCACCAAGGTGGAACAATGCCTTGTGAGGGAGTGTGCTGTATCAACAGACTAAGCGAGGTGTAATGGCGTCATAAACGTCTGCTAAACGCCTGATAAAGAACTGCTTTCTGCAGGATGTCTATTAAGAGGCGGCTGACATAAGCAAATGGCTCAGCACATGAATACGAGCAGGGGAAAATGTACAGGAGTCCCTGTAATACATAAACACTCTGCATCAACACCATTTCTCAGCATGTTCCTCATCATGAACAGAATAGCTCAAACCAAAACAAAACATACGGGCAGTCAGGCACATTCAAGTTCAAAATATTCTTGTTAACCAGAAAATATCTAAATATAAGAAGAAGAAGAAGAAGAAGAAGAAGAAGCTTTTGATATTAAAAGAGTGGTTGGTTTCGAATAAAAAATGCCTTCATGACAAGTATTGCATGAGAACATAATACATAATGATAATAACATGGGCCTTATATAGCGCTTTTCTACAAGCCAAAGATGCTGATTCAGTTAGATACGGTAGTGGTGGAGATCTGAGATGTGAGAGAGTTCAGTCTGGTCACATCTGCTTCGCATGCGTTAACGTGATGAAAAGCCACCTAGAAAACATGGACTAATCACCTCAGCCAAAGACAGCAGGTGTCAGCTTGTATATCAGTCGCTGCAAAGGGCTTATGATCCTCACTTTAACCTCACTGCAACTCAAATAAAGAGCTCAGAGAGCCCGCTCCTTTTACAATACCTGATAGAAGAAATAAAACAGGGAGAAATCGACTCATCGAGACATAATCCTCCTTTTCTTTTTTTCAAATAATGCATTTTCAACGGACAGTTCATAAGTAGGTCTCAGATTTAATTGCAGGAATTGAATAAAGACTGTTTTCCATGAGGCACTGGTGTGTGTCTGGCATAATTGCCAAGGAACAGGTCTTAATTTAAACCAGTGGCTAATTATCATGCAAAGCATACCCACCCAGAATGTTTGCATAACTATCACAAGCGTTTTCATAAATGATGCTTTAATTAGTCTTAATTAGAATTTGTTTAAGTCAGCAGGGAATGCAGGGCCCGTGAAATGATGTATGTAATAAGCATCAGGACCGCTCTGTATTTTTTTTCTTACTTGGGGAATAGAGCTGACAAAATCACATCACATTAAATTGATTCAGTCAGAATTAAAATTCTTATGGTATTAATTAAATGGGGAAGATCTCATTAGCAGGCTGTGTGGTGAGAGAGAGACTCTCTCTGCCAGCAGATGTGACGGTGTCAGAGCTGCTGTACACGCTCGCCATTAGGGCCCACTGACAAGGAGAGAAGGGAGGGGAAAAGAGGGGGTGAGAGAGAGAGAGAGAGAGAGAGAGAGAGAGAGAGAGAGAGAGAGAGAGAGAGAGAGAGAGAGAGAGAGAGAGAGAGAGAGAGAGGGCGAGTGAAATAGGAGAGAGAGCGAGAGAGAGGGAGTAACAGAGAGAAATTGAAAGAAAGGGAGAGAGAGAGAGAAAGAGGAGAGAGAGACAGTCCAGTCTGTGTCTGCTATGACTGTGGAGGCAGGCAGGGAGGAATAGAACAGAGAATGGGTTGGCATGGCAGCATATTAATGGGCTGTATTAGCCACCCTGGCCATCTACAGCTTTATTTAGCTTCATTTGGTCTATTTGGATGGAGGAATTCAATAAGAGGAGAACTAATGACCTGACCAGATACCCTGTTATCTCTGCTGATGAGACACCCTCTCTGCTTGACTCTCCCTACAGTCGGTTAATAGGCAACTGGGAGAGACACTCCAACCTACATACAGTAGCATATATGGTTTCTGCAGTGTAAAGATAGACGATAGGTAGGTGATTGTGCCTGTTTGCTGATAAAGGGTTCACATGATCACCTTGTCAAGAAACGAACCAGCATTAAACAGCATTGACACCAGATTTTATCATCTGAACTACAGTGTACGATTCCTGACAACACTGTATAGTGAGATTGTTTTCACCCTGTTGTGGGTTATTTCTGTTTGGCTTTTCAACCCTTAGGTACCATGTGTCTTCTTCAGGTGTAGAGCAATAGACACTATTTTTTAAAAACCTTTATTTAACTAGGCAAATCAGTTAAGAACAAATTCTTATTTTCAATGACGGCCTAGGAACAGTGGGTTAACTGCCTGTTCAGGGGCAGAACGACAGATTTGTGCCTTGTCAGGTAGGGGGGTTTAAACTTGCAACCTTCTGGTTACTAGTCCAACGCTCTATGGGTTATCTTGGCAATTGAGAAATGCTCACTAACAGGGATGTAAATACATTTCTGCACCAAATTTGAGAGAAATATGCTTTTTGTGTGAATGGAACATTTCTGGGATCTTGTATTTCAGCTCATGAAACATGGGACCAACACTTTAAATGTTGCGTTTATATTTTTGTTCAGTATATATAGTGCAACACACTATAAAACATTGTACATGTAAACTGAAAAAATGCTGCACTGTTTTGCATCCAATGAAAATGATAATGTTGAAAGCAATGGCCTGGGGCAGTGTGGCCGCAACCTAGCGTTACGGAAGTTTACAAGGCAACGTTGTCCCTTTTATTAGGAGCAAGCATCACTGTTAGTAGGTCCTGCATAAATATTTTGTGTAAATACGCACTATATAATTTTTCTTCACACTTGAATTGCATTATGATTGCCCGTGCAGTCTCAGGTGAGACGGGGTCACAAGGCTAAATTAAGTGGGGCCTGGAAGCAGCTGCAAACGGGGCTCTCCTTAACCACGCTTGGCTGGTTTAGCTATCAAAAGCCGCTTGTACATGCACCATAAAAATACATTGGGTGTGTGTTTAAAATGTTATTACAATGCTGTTGACCCTTACAATTAGAAAGGAAAACGTTTCCTTGCATGGCAATTATTTATTGTCCGTCGTAGTAAGAGCATATGGAAAATAGAGATGTGTGGTGTATGGAGACTAGGCTCCCTCAAAATGTATTGACCCCCCCCCCCCCCCCTCAGATAGAAATGTGAGCCAGTTCATTTATGATGGTGGAGCGTGATGACATCACTTCATAAAAGGCGGCAACGGGGGGTCAGCTGGCATAAGCAGCGTGCATCCAAGCCTTTGTGTTTATTATTCATGAGCGGAGAGCGATGTAGGCTAGGTAGGGACCTAATCGCTGCCATTGTTTTTCTATGATGGCAAAACATTTTTTTTTGAAAGGAACAGTGTCGAGGGCAACTGTTGTCATTGCTAGTCAGCTTTGTAGCCCTACAAATCAAACTGGTGCATTGGCACAACGTGTCCCTATGTTACCGTACTGCATGTCGTATAATTCAAGTAAATGCACTCATCAAGGAGGTGAGTTGCTTTCATAGACCAAGTACTCTATTCATAGATCGTTCCCGAGCAAAAGTTTCTAGGCTACAGGAGAAGTATCACTGATGGTGGTCTTCAAAGCTTTTTAAAAGCATCACTCATATGGAGAAGTACTATTATGAAAACCCTGCTCGGGTCAATGGGTCCCCCTCATAGAGCTAACTTTGACAATACAGCACACCTGCCAGGCCGCAGTTGTAAATGAGAAGTCGTTCTCAACTGGCCTACCTGGTTAAATAAAGGTGAATAAAACAAACACCAACCCGACCATCTTTTTTTGTCTCAACATACGCAACTGCATTCATTTGATCTCTCAACTTCATTTGAAGAACATGAACCGTGACAGTGTTGTACTCTATGTTCCATGTAAATATGTGGGTACATATCCTTCTATTTTAAGCTAGTGAACTTAAAGCCACTGCTGGCTGTTGTTTGGCCTGTTAATTGATCCCAATAAGCTGTTGTATATTCATTAGCCATTTAATTGGTTGGCTTAGTGCTTAGTGATTCCAGTCAGTCAAACACACCAACACACTGAATGGTATACTGAGAAGAATACACACAGGGGAACATTTTAACCAGTCAAGGCATATTAACTTAATTCACTACTGAACCTCTGTAGAGTACTGTACTGTAGAGTACTGTAGAGTACTGTATATGCCATCGTCCCAGCTTTCGGTACAGCTTTTAGTCTTGGCCAAAGTGAAGGAGTTTCCCCCAGAATTACTAGCTTTGTCCTTAAACAACCAGAATACCTGTGACATCTGTGCTGACATGTTTGAGATAATGTGATTGTCAGACAAATTGGGGGTCACTGGTGCGCCGACACAGGGGAGCGGCAGGAGACGCAGAGGAGATGTTCAATCAGGGGCCGGCCCCATTCAGGGGCTCCCAGTCTCCCAGTCCCAGTGCAGGTCCTCCAGCAACATGGCGGCCCAGGTGACTGCGGCCCAGGCGGCTCTGTGCTCTGTCTGCACACAGCTGCCGGGCCTCCACTGGGAAAATTGTATTATGGCTGGGTTAATTTACTGATTAATATCCAGCCACTAGATCCAGCTTTCCCCAGATGGCCAATTAAAACTTACAACTGGCAGAGCGTTGCCCTGGCAGCAGGTTGCCGTGGGCCCAGGGCTAGAGGCTGTGACAGAAGGTGTGGGCTCTGTTTCGCCAAGGAGCCACTGTGTCTGACTCTCATCAGGAGAAGGACAAAGTAGGCTAGTGCTGAGATACAGGGGGGAAACTGGGTTCATGAGGAGAGACTTGCTGCGTAGTATCCACACTTCTGTTTGATACCTGAAACACAAGATGGAAAATAACAGGGGTTAAAACTGTTGACAGATATGGATATAATCACATTCTATTTTATAGGATGTGAAGTCCTTTGTGAAGTGTAGTGACAAATCAAATTGCAAACGACAGCTTTTTAACATGTTCAGTGTGACAGAAATATTTTTTTGATCATTACTTTGCCTCACAGACAGTTGAGCAAGGAGAGCGATTGCAGATACAGATGCAAAATATACATTTTCTTCCATCTAACGTTGTCTGTTGAGGAGCTATTTTATTTCCAATAATAAGCCCACAATTTACGAGACACGGTTAGATTTAGAGCGACCCTATTTGAATACAAGTCCTAAATACTGACACAAACCATATAAAATGGGCTGAAATCACTATGGAAACCCTGTAAATACAATGGCCACTGTTGCAGCAGTACGGAGACCAAAGGTAATTATGAACCTGAATTATGGGATGGAAATAGCAAGCCAGACCCATGCAGCCTTTGAGGGTTACTTGATAAAGGAGAGTTGCAATGCAAACTGTTTTACTTTCACAGGGTCATCCAAACCAGGTACATCTGGTGTCATTTCTGCTCCAACAGAAAAAGGCTGAGAAGAGAATTGATGGCCCATTTCATTATGTAATTGCCTCCTTAACTTCCTTGTTCTGAGCAATCGCTCTTTAAATTCCGGCTCAAAGGTAATATATGCCAAGATGTGAAAGTGGTCTGGAAGATAGATAATTCTGTAAATAGGCGTAATTGTTGGATCCCCTTATTCCACCCCGGCATTAGAAATTATGTCATCCTCCAACATTGAGTTAAAGAGGAAGTTTGAGAAGGAGTGGAAGGGTCGAAACCATTTTGCTGTTGAAAATACCCCACTTCCAAATGCAACAGAGATGGATCGCTGACAGACTAGAGCAGACGATCTGGATTGCCTGCATTAGAAGCAGGGATATGCTGCCTTGGTGCTGTGTATATGTCCTCAAACCAGCCCCCAGCCTTTCAGCTGCCACCCTGAGTGTGTTAGGGTACAGGGAGCATGAAGCTGGATGTGATTGCCTACGACATGAGAGTGACGCTTTCTCCCCTCTGACCCTTAACTTGCTGGGAGCCCTACACAGAATCAAAGCAAACACAGGGCCGCTATTGAGCACTGCCTCTGAAGTGGAGAGATGCCGAAACATCACGCGGGGCGACCCAGTCCCTTTCATTTTTATCCTTCATAAATATCCCACAAAATGAAAAATGCGATGCAACACAGAAAGCAGCGGAGAAGGGGCTGAGGTGTCCTTGAAGGGTCAGTGATAGGAGCACTCGGAGAAGGTCATCCCAAGAGCCCAAATTCACAGGCCCATAATTGGGGAACAGGGGTCGCTGATTGCGAGGCGAGAGCACTGCTCCATGATCCAGACGGAAGGAAGTTCCACCAAGCTGTGGCGATTTAGGAAATGAAGAGAGACAAAGCATTTGAGGAGTGTGGTCTTGAAAGACACGAAAGACACTGAATGGTCTATAACTGTGATTAAAATGGAGACTTCGTGAAATGCACAGCAGATTTCTGACTGCAACGCGACACACAGAGAGAGAGAGAGAGAGAGAGAGAGAGAGAGAGAGAGAGAGAGAGAGAGAGAGAGAGAGAGAGAGAGAGAGAGAGAGAGAGAGAGAGAGAGAGAGAGAGAGAGAATTCTCCCAGTGTAATTAGATCAATTGGGCGTGAAGTGAAGTGGCTTCATCCAGGAGGAGTGGAGTGTCTGAAGTAGGCTCAGTGAGTACAGTTTGATTACAATTGTATTCTTTAATGCAGAATTGGATGGACCTCGGTAGAAATCCCTTATTTTCTAATTAGTGGTCCCCAGAACTGTTTGTGTTTTTTTTTAAATGACGGATGTCTCTGTGGATATCGGCATTAAGAAAAGCTTGACCTTAATGTGCATCATAAATAGCTTTTATGGCAAACGTGGTTGTCCTGATCAAACCATTCAAGGTAATTCATTACTTCTCTGATAATTCACCTGAGTACTTTATGTCTCCACACTGTGCGATTCAATTACTTCAAGCAGGGTTCTGCTCTAGGATCATTTCAACAGTGATATCTTTCAGCCGGGACTCTCATAGGACATATTTACAGCATTTTACGTGACGGAATATAATTCCACTGTGGCCACTTTGCATCCATTTTGAGTGTTGAGGAAAAAAATGATACAACAAAACAACATCCAAGTACAACATTATTTTAACACAGCCCCAAGTATATGATAGGATGTTGAGTGTAAAGTGAGCCCGTTCGCTGCAAAAAATGACCCAGAGACGAAGGCTTCATCTCAAGAGGAACCCTATTACATATATAGAGCACTACTTCTGACCAGGGCCCATATGGCTCCCTATTCCCTACATCAGGATTCCCCAACTGGCGGCTCGTGGGCAAATTGGCGGTCCCTGAAGTTTTCTGAACACGAGTCATTTTTTTATTTTATTGTTGGACATAAAAGACTGTAAAAACATCAGCAAATCATCTCCAAGCAATTTTAATTTGGGAAGTCTGTTCCAAAATATTCCCACGCATAATAGAGAGATTTACATTTACATTTACATTTGTCATTTGTGATTGTATACAAATGTCAGCATGGTTTGAAATTGTTATGTTTTAGACATATCTATTTGGGCTTCTTGCTGTCAATTTGCAGTCTACAAATGACTTGTAATTAAGTTCCGGCCTCCTGACCATCCGCTCAAGACAAAATCCCCCCGCAGCTGAATCTCGTTGACGATCCCTGCCCTATATACTGCTCTACTTTTGACCAGAGCTTCATGGGCCCTGGTCAAAAGTAGTGCACTACATCGAGAATAGCCTTCCATTCGGGATGCAGCCACAGTCATGTCAGTATAATCCAGAATGGGTCCCTCCCAGGGGAAGAGCTAGTTGTGTGGCCCAGTGGAGCAGAGCAGTACTGGATCAGTGTAGTGACCGCCAGTGGAGGTGCACTGTACTAACGCCAGCTCCAGTCAGACGAGATGGCTGTGAGGGATGGGCCTCAGTGCCAGGAAGAGGAAGGAAGCAGCCGCTTGTGTCCGCCGCTCGCCGCACGCCCACGCCCTACTCCTCCTCTGTGTGAAATTGGCTGAGAGGATGTACACATATTCCAACCAATGATCCATGGCCGAGTATAAACAGGAGAGGACCGCGCTTTCACTCCCAGAAGGTCACGCAGCTTGTCCATGAAACAGCAAGTGACCGGCTGGAGTTGACCCGGCAAGCCGTGGTGACCTTCCCTGTGGTGGCCTGTGGTGGCCTGTGTCCACTCCCAACCCCCCTCAGTAGGGTGCACTGATATTTGGTGGCAGAGAATGCCAACATCATCAGCACAACAGACAGACACTCAAATTCACATTTAAGGAGCCAGACACACACAAAGTCTGTGGGATGCATCCAGCGTGCTATTGAAGATCCATTACCATCTTTTCTGTCACTCCCCCCACCCAGCAAAGGAATCTTTATATCTAGCTACATATTTATAGCCCCTCTGATTGGCTTCGTGTGGATATCTACTCTATGGTATTGTTGACATTACAGCTAAACATTTGCTGAAGTCGCTCAGTGAGAAAGGAAGTAAAGAGAGTGGCTCACATCCAATTGGCATGGCCTTTCTAGCAGTTTTCCCAAGGAAATGTACAACATCATAATCTAAAAGAAATTAAGAATATTAGAAGGAGAAAAATCCTAGTTATAGAAGAAGAATAAGAGAAAGCTAAGAGAACTTAGTGGCACAATGCGACCACACGCCTCATTTGCCTAAACGGCAGAGATGGGAAGTTGAGATGTGCATGAAATGCAATTGCGAATGGATGCAGTAAAAGGGGAGGACTGAGGAGGGAAGGCATGAATGTAATTAAAGTGTCTGACACTTTTATACTGGGTAATGGGAGTCCAGGGCCGGGCTATTCCCACACGTGCTCCCCTCATAGTATGAAGTGCATTTTAATACCACTCCCTACACAACTACTTAAATGTCACTCTCATGGCCTTCATAGAGAGGTAATATTGATGTGTAAATGGGATAAATACCAACATCTAAGGGTTTAAAGGATATCGTAAATAAACATGACCTAATATACAACAGAAATGAAAACACTGAAGCGTCTGCAGTGTCTCGAGCAGGGCCAGAGGTAGGAGTGCCTCACATTTCAGTGGCATCCCAAGGCTTATATGGAGATTATGACGCCCAAAGAGCTAAATGCTTATCTTAAGGAGCCATATGCACTTGGGAATTAAATACAATGCTCTGTGTTATAATGAATTGAAATATTAAGTTGACTGTTCATCGTAACGATATCAGGTAATAATCATTTGGATATTTCACATTGCACATTTGCCAACTTGCGCGCATTCTTTGCCTTGATTTTAAAATGTATATATCATGATCTCACAGCATATCCTAACATACACGGGCATTGCAATGTGTTTTACGAACTTTATTGGTTTTCATAACATTGAATCTGCCGAAGAAAAACAAGTCAATTCACCTCTCCTGGATTAGGGAAAGCGAAACCTCACAGCAGTGAGGGGACCAGAGGGATCTCTTTGTGAATCCAGAACATCTATCGGACCATGCACAGTGTCCCCCTATGAGCTGTATAAAACTTGCATAAAGGAACATAAAGTACTGTGCTGTCTGACTTTGAGTTATTAAATACGCATGCAAATACATACAAATACATACAAATACATACAAATACATGCAAATACATACAAATACATACAAATACACCGCTGCATGTTACATTCCAGGCACCAAGCTGCACAAAATGCAAGTATCTCCATAAAATCACAAATCAAATGTTTTACAGTAGTACATTAACATCGGGTGGCTTATAACTTGCAATAAAAATTAAAGGAAAACACAGTGCTGTGCACAAAAGCAGTTTACTTGCATACAAGTACCCTACTCTCTTTATAAGGCTGTACTGACAGTATCAAATCAGGCTGAGAGACTTCATACATTGAGTGAAAAAGAGACATTTAAGGCATAGCATGGAATTAGAGCATCTTTGCTTATTCCACACATGCAGAGAGGGGCTTCCTGTCCTGAACATAGCCAGCCTCAGCCAGATAACGAATAAGTAAGAGAAGTGATACCCTGGGAGTCTTTCTCATCCACCGAGGTCCTATGATTTAATCTGTAATAAATAATCCGGCATCATTGGGAGATGGCATCTCATAATGGCAAATGAAATATGCTGGTATGATAGGTTCAATAAATCGTGATTTCTCCTATGGTTCCCTCAGGCTAATGCAATATGTAAATATAGTGCTCTCTGTCAGGAGAGGCAGATCTCTGAGCCGTCATAAAATCTAAATGGGCACTAATTAGGCAAGCCTCCCCTCTCTCAGACTTACTATTTCTATTGACATTTCCGGCTGCTCTACCGAACGCTGCCGACCCTTCCCCCCACAACACCATAAGTCACAGGGATGAGAAGAGGGACTCCCAGGATTGCCGGGGTACAGAAAGCTGTTATAAGGAAGTTCAACCCGGAGATAATGACGACATTTGACCCTCGGATTGCAGGAGTGTTTCTTCTGTGTTGGAGCCTCCCTGTTCACCACCACTGCACTTCATGCATCCGCGGTGAGGTAATTTGTTACATAAAAACTAATGCCGCAATTAGTTCAATTATGCCAGCCAAATTATGCATGGCTAAATTATGCATATCCAAAATCTATCATTTTAGAGAAGGGAATCCATCACAGGTCACACTGTTCATTCATGTGTCTCTATTAAGCAAATCAGGCCTAGTAACGATGGAACGATGGGAGGGGGTTCCTGGAAATGTTGGAGACATATTGGATAACACAAGTTAGTGATTGGTTCACAATGAATTCACTTTAATCTGTCATGTATGACTGCCGTCAGTGATCCACTGAGAATAATGAGTTTCTTTCCCTTGTCACAGGTTTCCTTTCTATCGTTACCCGCCTAGATATGCCTATAGGGAACAGAGTGTGGGGGGGGGGGCAGGTAAATATATATGCATCAATCGCTACTTCAAATAAATACAACTCTGACGTTTGCTCGGCACAGGCCTGCTTGTTGAACATATGCTGAAAGCACGGCTAAGTCATCTGGCTCAGAGTCAAGTATTCCCGCCAACTGTAGTTTTTCGCTACCTGACAGTGGAAAAGCTTTATTCCCCTGGTATCCAGGGCAAAAATTGAGAAATATTATTGAAATGATTATCTGCATCAAGACTCAGATTTGGGCTGACATTTCACCGGCTCTGTGTAATCCGAGGGGTTGTCTAGGAGAGGGGGAGAGAGGGCAGAGAAGGGGGGGGGTTTGCCGGTGAGCCTTGGTGGGATGATTAATGAAGCTGGAATACTGGGTGGAACCAGTCCCACCTCCACCCAGGCCCACGAGCCAAGGCCCGCATATCAAATTGACCTTGCACAGTTGTCTTCCTCAGAGAGAGAGAGACAGAGGATCCTCCAGCACAGCCCAAGCACAGCCCAGGCCACCAAACAAGCTTACTGGCTCTACAGATCTACTCCACTGTGTGGCTGCTGCTGCTGCAAGGGAGGGCCAAACACTACATAGTAAAGATCAACATAACCGTACAGTACCTGCCTCACATCACAATACACCTGCTCCTCCGTCACACTCCTGCAGTCTATCATCATCATCAATCATGATTCTCTTCCAGATCGCTGGAAAATCTTTATGTATATCTGGAGTATTTGGTCATAACGGGGGGCTATGAAAAATGAGTGGGGCACGGCACCATCATATTTTGTCTGTGAGAAAAACATACACCGTGTACTGTATTCATGAAGTCTACGGACGTACATTTGTCATGCGGTATGAACCTGTTCAACTAATGCCGTTGACAGGAATACAGGGGGCGTGTTTCTATAAGGGTCAAAAGTCATCATGGTGAGAGAAACGAAGGCGGCCAGCCCTTCATACACACATACAACGTGGAGAGTAAAAGATAATGGTGTACTACATGTCGTTTCTAAATAAATGGTGTTGGTCTGCTCTGCATGTACAGTGTGGAGACCCCCAGTGCTTTACATCATTGTGCCAGCCGTGTCCATGCTCTCCCACAGGCCCTTAGGCGTGATGGATGGGAGTGTGAAAGCCTCTTAGGACGCCCGTAATCGGATAACAGCAAACTGACTTCTTGACCATGTGAAAAAACACTGTGTAGCCATTTGGCTCATGAATGAACACAGCTCAACATAGAACCGAGTAATTCCAGCAACAACAAAAAAGGGGGGGGGGGGGGGTGAGTCCGTCTTTAATCATGCCGTGTCGATGATTAGTCATAGACAATGTTGCTTTGTTCAAGGTGTAGCGTAATTAATAACTGAGAGAGTAGAGAACAATCGAGGGAACATGATGTGCAATACTGGAGTGGTGATTTCTAAATAGTGTAAATTATTACATGTTTACCTATTGTGATCCAGCCAGTGACACTGAATCACCTTCTTCTCCTTTCCCTGAGAATAAGAGCAGAGAACATGATTAATTGCAAGCTCACAGGTTTTACAGCTTCAAGAGTAAATCAACTGCTAAGAAGTGCTAACTCGCTGAAATATAAACTAATTTTAGGCCCCAGATATTAAAATATAATCCATCTTCTTCCTCCACGGGGAAAGCTAATTAGAAAATGTGACTGGCATAAGAGAGACGAGGTGGGAGAACAGTGGGATTAGGTTCAGGAGCAGAAAGTCAGAGCTTCCTACTAAATCTCTGGATTTCTTTACATTTCTAATCAATGCATTACCATTCCTCCAAGTGACTTAAGTCATTATTTTCCACGAAAGAAGGTACCACTACATAAAGGCTACAATCACCCCCAATTAATATACATTTGTACGTCTTAGTATTCATGCACTGAAAAACAATACTCCACTCAAGTTGTGAAGATGATGATGATGTTTCTCATGCAATTAACCAAACAGTGTAAAAAAAGAGTTGTCAAATAAATATTTATGCTTTTGTATCTCCCCACGTAGAGTTTTATTTGAATCTCTGCCTGGCACTAGTCTCCCTCAAATACAACAACCAATAAATAGCTGTAGTTGCCTGAGGCAGAGAGGCTGACTACCTGACCGTGGCACGGCCTGCCTGCGTTCAGCTCTTGTGTTCTTCATATGTGTTGACCTTATGCAGTAAAACATCCACAGCCTATTGTACATTGCAATTTATACCCCGGAGGAACAGTTCAAAGCAGAGGCCGGTCACACCAGTTCAACTCGGGGGAAGGAACCCGTCCAGTCAGATTATTGTATGGTTCAAGATGTACAGCGTTATGCAGATTGAACCTCTTATTTTGTACAATGGGGTCAATGCTGAAGGTAGATCATTGTATGGTGGAGACTTGGTAGACATTGAGTGAGTGTGTAAGTGAGTGTGAATGAGCAGTGTCAGAGTGCTGTGTGATGAACCTGCCAGTGCAGACCACACATGCAACCAGAGTGGAGAGAGCCACCACCAGTGCCAACGGAGCTCTCTAACGTCCCTGAGGAGGATGCCACGAGAGAACCACCCCGGTCTATCTGAGTGGTGACAGTTTAGAGGCAATAAGCTTGATGTGGCCTGTAATACAGTAAAGTAAAAATGGCCGTGGGGACAGGAGTGTGTTCTATTCCTGTTGCTTTCAAAACAACAAAGCAAAAAAATCTTGTACTCTAGTTCCATCGTAAGTGGCTCCAAATGTTAAAGTGATGTCATTCCGGGCTTTCTGTGAACTCAAAGCTCCCACCCGTTCCCTTATTAATGAAAACGTGAAGTCTTTTCGGGTTTTCTCGATCACCTCTGCAAGCATCTCAGAAGGATGTAATTTAGTTGAGAGTGGCAATTTATCTTCGGCAGACCCTGTTCTGTTAACCCTTTCACTGTAGGATATGGCTCCGTAATCCATTAAGATGAGCACATTTCCAGGTATTTTTGTCCTATAATAGCTGCCGAATTGCTAGCCTGCTGAGTGTCCTTTTGGCTGCTCTAAAACGTATCATCGCAATGCCTTCCTCCCCGCTGTAATTACCCAGGAACACTCAGGAGAGAAAGGAAGTTCTGAGCCTAAACTTTAGTATGGATAAAACCTGTTTCTGGTAAAAGAATAAGTGAAATAGTGGTGAATTGTTTCAAATGATGTGAAAAGCATGAAGTGTAATTTGTTAACTTGAGGCCTACATGAATATTTACAGAAAAAAACAGTGTAGTGAAAACATAATATAAGGTCTGTGCACTGTGGAAGATATTGGATGCTAAAAAATGTACTTATTATATAATTTCAGTATTTTCTCACAGTTATTGGAAGCGTTAACCCATAATTTCCTTTGTCAAACCATGCTTTTGTGACAAACACATTAAGAACCACTTCAAATAGTAATACAATCATCCAATCAGATATATGTATAATGTGTTCCGAAATGATCTTGAATACATTCTGCCACAATTCTCTTTTAGGATTCGATGTGAAATGATGGCTATTCTAAAATGTAAGGATCTTTGGTAGTTGACTGTCATGCTATTTCTCCCGTGCAGTTGTTGTAACCCTGCCTGTATGGCAGATTTTTGGGACAGTTTGGAGAAGTGTGTGCTGCAGGGGTAGGCTGTGGCCAGTCTATCAGTTTACAGGGGAGGGTCAAGCAGTAGAAGGCTCATTTGGAATTCAGCACTGCAACATTGCCATCTTTTGGCCAGCTGGTGTACTCAAGACTCCCAGGTATATTGATGGAGGCTTACATCCAGGAATGTTGCAGTGCTAAGGTCCAGGGACTGGACCTTCTGTTATTTTTGTTATTTTTTATTTAACATGCCGAGACCAAGGTTTATTTTTACATATGAACCCTGTAACTACAGAAATATACAAACAAAATGTATACACATCAATCACACTCTTAGACAGAAAGGTGCTATCGAGAACCTAAAAGGGTTCTTCCGCGGTCCCTATAGGATAAACATTTGAAGAACCCTTTTGGTTCCAGGTAGAAACCTTTTGAGTTCCATGTAGAACCTTTTACACAGAGGGTTCTTCATGGAACCCAAAATAGTTCTACCTGGAACCAAAAAGAGTTCTCCTATCGAGTGTACGAAAAGCAAGAGGTACATGACACAATCATCAAATCATGAATGTTTTTAGAGTTTTGGGAGATTACTCCACAAGTAAGGTGCAAAAAAAACCTAAGAGCAGATTTACCTAACTCAGTGGAGATGGAAAGGATGTCCTGAGTTAGCAATCGCTGAGACCGGGTCTGGTAGCTTCTACATCTGTAGGTTAACAATGACGTAAGGTACGGCAGAATTTGTACACGGTGGCTTTATAAACAAAACAGGGCAATGCATCGATCTACGAGACCTCAAAGAGGGCCAACCTACTTTCTGATACAGAATGCGGTGCTGTGGACTGACCCTTTCGCCCATAATGAAGTGTCGTCCGCTGTGATAGGCTGAGTCCAATGGCTTCAACACAGTGGCAGCTGCATTCATATAGACGACATCGCCGTAATCTATAACCGGTATGAAAGTCGGCTGAATGATTTCTTTTCTGCTATTTGAGGAAATGTAAGACCTATTTTATAAAGGAAGCACGTTTGAATTGTAAACTTTTTTATTAACTCATCAAAATGCTTTTTGAAACTTGGCTTTTTGTCCATTCAGATGTTCCACGGTCCCCATCTAATGTACATATGCATAAATCATCAGATACATTTTTGTTGGTGTTTTGGAAAATAACATACTGTATACTTAGTTTTACATGCATTAAGTACCCATTTCAGTTCAACAAAGGCTTTGTGCAAAGCAATAAAGGCAGATTGTAGCTCAGTCAGAGCCTGGACAACTGTGGGGGCAATAGCATACTTCTGCATAAAGGTGTATGTTCTTTTTTTTTGCAGATAGACCAATATTGCTTATATAGCAGGGCTCTATGCTGACCTTTCTTAGAAGGAGCATGTGTGCGCCTCGGTCAAAGAGAACTGGTGCACACAAAAAAAAGGTAGGGGCACAATGGAAGTTACTTGAGGTCATAGAATCCTTCATTTTTGTAGGCGCACTGATGCTCCTTAAATAAAACATTCCAGTTCGCAAAATACTTAGGCGTGTATGCAAGTAAAGTGGTCGCACTGTAGAGCCTTCTACAAACAGTTAAAACTACAGGAAAAAAATCTAAAAAATAATTTTAAAAATCAATCCCCTTTCCTAATATCAAGGAAACCTGACTTAAAAACATCTGAAAATACACATTGTATCCTGTCTGTCAGGTAATTTTTTGAAACTAATTACGTGACGCCTAATCCAGGTCGTAGGGGTCACCACCATTGTGGAGAGGGAATATACACGAGACACCCTGGGGAGAGCACCCGAAAGATGTGTCAATGATTACGCAGGCAGGAGAGCAGGAAGCTACAGCAAGAAAAGCTCGAGCGTATCAGAGGCCCCAGTGGATTTTTGTTACATTCATCTTAAACAAGGCGTATAAAGCACATCACAAGTAGAAAGTGGTTGAAATGAAAACAAGGATCCGGTAGAAGTTGACGGATCTTCCATTGAGCCAATTGGAGGCTGAGCGAGGGAAGAGCAGTCAACTGACTGACAAGGGTCAATTGAACCACCGTGTATTTTAAATAAAAAAGTCTGCCAGGAAACAATACTGATTAAAATGCAGATTTTCTAGCCTTGGCCCAGGCCTGATTTCTCATCATAATGAGATCTGGAAGAATTATAGAGAACTATGGATTTGTTCTACTTTTTACACTAAGGCATTTAAAGGGGGCGTGTTTGTTTGCCAAAGAGATAAAAATCAGTATTAGGGGAAAATTGGAATAAACTTTACTGTTGGGATATGTTTGTTTAATGATATTTTCCAATGCTAATCTACATTTATATGTTTTTTTAAATTATGAACTGGGAATAAATTACAAAAACATGTTTGAATATTCTTTACATTTGACTAAATGCTATATAATATGTCATATCTAAACATACTCCTATTCCAGTTTAATTTCACTCATCAGAGGCAACACTGTAAAACGCAGACTGAGCAAAACGTTCAACTCCCAAAGTGTATGTATTGAGCATACTGTACCATAACAAATGTTCATATTCTACACCTCAAACTACTATAACCTCTTGAAAACAGTATTTTTCATTGGAGGGTTTAAAACCAAAATAGCCTGCTAAGCTCTCATCAGAAGCATCCTCTGCTCCTCTTCAGGTAAGAACACAGCAAATGTACAGCCGACAAAACATGAGTGAGGGAGTGAGAATACTTGTCCTCTATCTGAATATTTGGATAAAAAGCATATGCTGTCCTATTTTCCCACGGTGGTGTATGGGCCATCAGGGATAAGAAAGTGTATCGACTCTGACAGAGTGACAATTCATCCCTCCGTCCCTCTAACTGACATGTCACATTTTCTGATGACTTTATTGTGCGCCCTGTCAGCACACTTAATCTGTGTGTCAGTCAAGCCCAGGCTGCCCACGCCACCTCCAAAGCACTGCTCATACCCACTCTTTTAATGACATTAGATTTGGTGTAATGTCATTCAGGAAAGCAAGATATTATCTTCTATTTGCATCATTCAGTTGCTGATACAGGGTCCGGGCGTCTGCGTGCTATGGCGATAGAGAGCTGGTCATTTCCCCATCCATTTCCACCAGCGTGACAGATGTCAAGATGGAGACTGGCTATTATTTAGCCATTTCTTCTTTTTTTTTATCAGAGCCAGACATGATGTCTCACTATATTCTAGCCAGCCTCGGGGTGCCTCGAATCTCTCCCTCTATACTCAACGTTGCATTCCCATTTGAAATCTACAAGGCCATTTTGTTATTTGCCTATTTTAGTGTGAACTTAACAAGGTTTGCTAATTTGTTACTGATACAATCTCTGTGGGTTTTTTTTGACAAATGCCAATTTCAGTCATTTCAGTTAGACTCAAAACACTCTAAGAAACAATTCACATGCTCACATATTTGTACATTTTCCCCCAGATCTCTAGGACCAGGTTACTTCTTAGCCGTACGAGACAACGGTATTCTAACCTTCCTCTGTATCGAGAGATTATTGATCATTCACAAAGGTGACCAAATCACATGACAGTTGATAATAAGCCTCTGATTGGTTGCGCCCATGCTGCCATTGTCTCAAGCCACAACGCTTTAATAATATTCACACCACAAAGTAGGTCATTCAAATGATCCGTGTGTTATGTTTAGTTGACATATCATTCTGAGTGAGTAAAGCGAGTGCACCAGCCTGCAAGCTTCAAAGGTAACCAAATCTTCTTCTTTCTTTTTCTTTTTTTTACTGACAATGCACTTTCCCCCATCAGAGCCTCAGCTCCTAATTAAATGTATTTAGCGTCGTAATATTCCAGGGGGACAGGTTGACACAGTGAATTAATGTATTGCCTTATTACAAGAGCCTCTCAATTATTGGCTGTGTTGAGAATAAGGAAGCTGCATGTCCTCTGCAAGGTAAATGGTACTGACGGTGTTTCAATTGAATGAAAATATGTTGTTTCAACTGCAAAACTGGTTGAAATGACGTTTTTTTTTTCCAACCAGATTTGCTCATTGGAGCTCTTAGAGGAAGATGCATAAATCCACATGGAGAAATCACAAAACTTGATAGGTCGAATACAAAAATGTATGGACACACTACTTACTGTAAGTCGCTCTGGATAAGAGCGTCTGCTAAATGACCAAAAGGTAAATGTAAAGGGTACTAGAGCTTTGAAAATGTGCAATTGCAATTTCAATGGACTATTTTCCCCCTTTAAAGATATAGTGGCTTGAGAAAGTATTCACCCCCCCTTGTCATTTTTCATATTTTGTTGCCTCACAACCTGGAATTCAAATGGATTTTCAGGGGGTTTGTATCATTTGATTTACACAACATGCCTACCACTTTGAAGATACAAAATATTTTTTATTGTGAAACAAACAAGAAATAAGACATAAAAACAGAAAACTGGAGTGTGCCTAACTATTCACCCCCCAAAGTCAATACTTTGTAGAGCCACCTTTTGCAGCAATTACAGCTGCAAGTCTCTTGGGGTATGTCTCTATAAGCTTGGCACATCTAGCCACTGGGATTATTGCCTATTCTTCAAGACAAAACTGCTCCAGCCATTTCAAGTTGGATGGGTTCCGCTGGTATACAGCAATCTGTAAGTCATACCTGTCACGTCCTGACCTTAGTTCCTTTTTATGTCTCTATTTTGGTTTGGTCAGGGTGTGAGTTGGGGTGGGCATTCTATGTTTTTTCATTTCTGTGTGTTGTATTTCTGTGTTTGGCCTGGTATAGTTCCCAATCAGAGGCAACTGTCAATCGTTGTCTCTGATTGAGAACCATACTTAGGTAGCCTGTTCCCACCTGTGTTTGTGGGTAGTTGTTTTCTGTTTTGTGTATTGCACCTTGCAGAACTGTTCGTTTGATTTTTTTGTACAAGGTTTTCGTATTTATTAAAACGCATGATGAATACTTACCACTCTGCACCCAGGTCCTCTTTTCCTTCTCCTGACGACATTCGTTACAATACTACGGATTCTCAATTGGATTGAGGTCTGAGCTTTGACTAGGCCATTCCAAGACATGTAAAGGTTTCCCCTTAATAAACCACTTGAGGGTGTTGCTTTAGCAGTATGCTTAGGGTCATTGCCCTGCTGGAAGGTGAACCTCCGTCCCAGTCTCAAATCTCTGGAAGACTGAAACAGGTTTCCCTCAGGTATTTCCCTGTATTTAGTGCCATCCATCATTCCTTCAATTCTGTCCAGTTTCCCAGTCCCTGCCAATGGATGGTATTCTTGGGGTGATGAGAGGTGTTGGGTTTGGGCCAGACATAGCATTTTCCTTGATGGCCAAAAAGCTAAATTTTAGTTTCATCTGACCAGAGTAACTTCTTCCATATGTTTGGGGAGTCTCCCACATGCCTTTTGGCAAACACCAAATGTGTTTGCTTAATAATTTTTTATAAGCACTAGCTTTTCCTTGGCCACTTCCGTAAAGCCCAGCTCTGAGGAGTGTGTGGCTTAAAGTGGTCCTATGAACAGATACTCCAATCTTCACTGTGGAGCTTTGCAGCCCCTTCAGGGTTAGCTTTGGTGTCTTTCTTTCCTCTCTGATTAATGCCTTCCTTGCCTGGTCCATGAGTTTTGGTGGGCCCTCTCGGCCGTTTTGTTGTGGTGCCATTTTCATTCCATTTTTAATAATGGATTTAATGGTGTTCCGTGGGATGTTCAAAGTTTCGGATATTCTTTTATAACCCAACCCTGATCTGTACCTCTCCACAACCTTGTCCCTGACCTGTTTGGAGAGCTCCTTGGTCTTCATGGTGCCGCTTGCTTAGTGGTGTTGCAGACTCTGGGGCCTTTCAGAACAGGTGTATATAGTCTGAGATCATATGACAGATCCTGTCACTTAGATTGCACACAGGTGGACTTTATTTAACTAATTATGTGACTTCTAAAGGTAATTGGTTGCACCAGATCTAATTTAGGGGCTTCATAGCAAGGGGGGAATACATATGCACGCACCACTTTTCTGTTTTTTCTATTTCATCTTTTTTTTTTAAAACAAGTTATTGTTTTCATTTCACTTCACCAATTATGACTATTTTGTGTATGTCCATTACATGAAATCCAAATAGAAATCCATTCAAATTACAGGTTGTAATGCAACAAAATTGGAAAAACACCAAGGGGGATTAATACTTTTGCAGGGCACTGTATCCCTGCGGAACACTATGAAGAGATGCAGTGATTCAATGTAATGTTGAACACATTGCCTACTACATCACAATGGGTTTGAGTCATTTATTTTCAGGTGACTTATTTGTAACAAGCACACTCTTTAGACAATACGGTCATGAGTAATGCATCTATCAACACAGAGATCCTGATTGCTTAGAGGGGTTACAGAGATACTGTGAGTGGACAGATTCAGCAGTTCTTTACTCCTGCCTGCCTGGTGTGTCTTAGTGCTGAAACTGACTCTCCCAAACAGGGCCACGTTAACTCAAGGTCAGCTCCACTCGACATCTTTTGATCCTTAATAGAAAGGAAGTGACTGGTTGGCAAACTGTCCAAGCGGAGGGTTCAGCCAGTCTCAACCAGGCAGCATAAGCCATCCAGGCTGTCACCCAGCCCTGGTGCCCCAGCCCCGCCTCACCTTACTGCTACATTCAGAACGGAGCTCCTCGCCGCTTCCTCGCCACAATGCCTCCCGCAAGCCCCTCAGGAGGACAGAGAAACTGGGGGATTTTTGGATGACTTCCTGGGGGTTTAAACCCTTCCCAAGTCTTCACCCTTGAAGAGGACGATGTTTCACAGCTTAATTGTTGTGCATTTTCTGTGGCTGACTAGCGTGGCGAAGCGCACAAGTCTGCTTCCCCTTCCACCCTAAAAAACAGGTACGACTGCCAAACAAGGCTGACGGGGTAGAGGACAAAATTACACCATTATTATGTTCCATTTTAAATCCGGCTATTACATCCCTCCTCTCTCTGCCTGGGAATCTGCACAGAGATCATTTTCCCTCCTCAACATTTGTAATTGCAATTTGTGAGAGCTAAACAAATTTTACGACACAGAACACCTGTATTCATCTCCATATTAATAAAAAAACAGGAAATATAAATCCCAATATTCCAGCAGCCAGTGTCACTTGAGATGTTCCTTGAGGGAGTGGGCTGTCTCCTCTGCATTAAAATATTGGTGCTCTCCCTCCGCCTCTCCCTGTAGAGCTTCCTTTTGAGTCCAAATCAGATATCACAATTATGAATGTCACCATATCTACATCACTACGTTTGACACTTGTAATATCCATATATGCCATTGCACATTTAAGTTCCACCCGTAAAGGTGTTCTCTCTGCTGAGTTATAGTATTCTGTGGAGCCATCCCGGAACGCAGCAGACTCCTGTGAGCCTCATTTAGCCATAGAACAAAGTGCTATGGGTGATAGCCTCAATTGGATCAAGCACAACCACATTGTTCTGAAATATCCTCAGAGAAGAGGAGAAAAAACTTTCCTACCCAACTTGGAGGCCACGAGTAGCAGACAGCTTTTTCTTTAGTTACAGTCAGACACTAGAGGGATTGTATAAGAAAACATACTTCAGTGGGTACAATGCAATAAACAACATAATGTACCTACAATCACTGTAGGCCTAATAACATAACTTGGAAAAATGGTGGTGGTTTCCGAATCCATGAGTGTAAAAATGAGCTACAGAAGGTTACATTGGTCCGCTAATACGGGACTAGAAAAAGCCCAATGCACCACTAAATATTTTTTCAAATACAGTATATATATATTTTATTTATTGACGTTTCTTTTTTAATTCAGATTGTTCAGGGGGTGCTGCAGCACCCTCAGCACCCCTTCTTCCTGTGACTATGGTTACAGCATCCCTCAGTGTGTGTCATTTCACTGCGAATGGGAATGCAAGTACAGAGTCAGTGTTAGGTCAGACGCTACAAAGCCCAGAACGTTGTATGAAGGCCACACCGCCTCATTAGAAACAACATGAGCCCTGCTTTAATGAACTTAAGACAATGCTAATTAATGGACGAGAATTAAGAGACAATGGATTCAAAAATTGAGCCCGCTTGTATGACAGCGTTTAAGTCACCTTAATCCATTTGTGATGCGGAGACGGTGCAATGGCTGCCACCGAGCCCGACCCGAACTGGCGCTGGGCAGGTCAGGGGGTGCAGCTCCACAGCGCCGCTGATACATTCACCTGTGACAATCCTTTATGGGCCGATAAAGTACGGGAAGTCTCTCAAGGAGCAGCGGCGCGGTGACTTGGCTGCGGGCATCCCCGAGGACCAGGTGTCAGAGTTGTCTATCAGAAGGCTGAAAGGAGAAAAGGGACGTTTTACTGGGCTCTATTGTGCCACAGTTGTCATTGACTGATCGGGCCCATTTAGCCGCCTTTCACAGTGAATGAAACCACCTGAATAGATGAAAGCGAGACAGGCTTCCTCGACAAACAAGGAGCCCCGGAATATTCATGGAGGATCTGCACGGGAAAGATTAATGTATTAGAAATTAAAATGGGGCCTGGACGTATGATCTTGCTCTAACACTTGGCCAGACCTGTGTCACCCCCTGCTAGCTGCCTGAAGTCGGCACACAGCGCTGCCAAGGTGGAGAGGAATCATTAAGCACCCTGCCATTGTGTGAGCGGAATAATCAAACTTACCCCTCCTATTCTTCCCAGCCACGCCGACAATGAATAATTCCGGAGCCATTTGCAATGTTAACGGCACCTATCTGGGCCATCCATGGCTTTATGATAAGAGCTCCAAATATGCATTTCAACAGTCTGAACAGAAGCTGGTTCAACGGTATTTCAAAGGACACCTGTCAGTCATCTCAAAGACCTGTCAGTCTCTGTCATGCACCGGTGCCTGGGAAATGGTCAAGAAGATAATCTTTGCTCTCTCTCTATCTTTTTTTCTCCCCTTCTCTTTCAGATTGTAACAGTTACATTTGCAATAGAGTGACAAGTGATTTACACTGGAAAATAGATTGTGTTTAAACAAAAAAAAGGTTTATTCTCTTAGGCAGGCTTATTCTTTGCTGGTTTACAACTGTATCAAATATGCGATCATAAATGTGATCTGGGCTACACTGAATGTCATTATGCTTGATACTATGAACACCAGGCGGGCTTTGGAGCTCAAAGGTAACATTGATAATTCATATCTCTCCAAACTGAGTCCTGTGTGGGAGATGACGACTATGAATTGGATCAAACAAGTTTATCCCTCAAACTTCTTGTGTGTTTTACCACTCAAACCACAGATGTGTTTTTTTATTTAATCTTCATTTAACCAGGCATGTCAGTTAAGAACAAATTCTCATTCACAACAACAGCCTAGGAACAGTGGGTTAACTGCCTTGTTCAGGGGAAGAACAAGAGATAATAACTTTCTCAGCTCAGGGATTTGATCTGGCAACCTTTTGGGTCCTGGCCCGACACTCTAACCACTAGGCTACCTGCCACTGTGTTGACTCCATAGGACAGATCATGAGCAGAAATTAGGTCATGCCAAACACATAAGTACATTAGAGTATGCAGGGAAAAAACTATACAATTTCAAATTTAGAAACTTTGTCAAATGCAGTATCAAAACATGCCTCCAAATCAACACTCCTAGACTCTTACACAGCAAATTCTCCAATGTTAAATCTACACTGAGAATGTTTTATTTAAAACTGGTCCAGTACCTATACAGGTCCACAATTTGTTTGTGTTAAATTAACAACCTGCATACTGTAAAGTCTTAATTGTATATTTTCCAGAGTGACTTGCCTTTCGAGTGAATTGTAAAGTTACCACCCATGACTGTAATTGTTTGTGACAGAGACATGGTTGTTGCTTTCATCCATGTTCAGTTCTGTGGCCTTCACTACGTGAGATCCTAAGAGAATAGGTTATCATTAAAATTAAAATCTTTAACACAATACAACACATATTATCATGAGGCCTTATTTTGAGGGCCTAGTTTTACCCTAATACAGTGGCCTGAAACTCATGGTTTACAGGCAACATCAAGCCTGTAAGCAAGACAGAATGGGGATACCCAACATTTAGAACTTTTATTCACCCGCAAACCTACATTCAGAATGACTGCCGGGTTGGGAAGACTAAGAGATGAGACTATCTAAAGTATATAAACTGGAGAAACCATTTCCCTAAGTCCAAGTAACAGATTAGATTAGTTTAGAAAAAGGTATGTTATTTATATTTGAGTTGTATAAGATTATTGAATCAATCAATGTACATGCAAAAACATTGATATTGAAATAAACACTTCTAAAAATCAACCTGCAATAGAGCATGCTGGGAAATATTATAATGATGGGTGTGGTTTTGTTTTAACGCTTATTACCCTCGAGCTGACAAGGTTCACATCTGTCGTTCTGCCCCTGAACAGGCAGTTAACCCACTGTTCCTAGGCCGTCTTTGAAAATAAGAATTTGTTCTTAACTGACTTGCCTGGTTAAATAAAGGTCAAATAAAAAATAAAAAACACCAACTTCGGGTTAATTTTACACCAATGAGTGTTAATTTATCACGTACAGAGCCAACACTATAAATTTCACACCGAAAAATAGACACTAGGTAACACTGGCCAATTTGTTGTGTAGAACTGTGACTAAAGGCTGTGCGTGAGAATGTAGTTTACATAAAAATACCTTTATGTGGCTAAATTCCTATGTACCGGAAAAAATACAAGTTAAATGGGTTGTGCTGTAGACAACAGCTTGCATATAAAATGTGGGTATAGCCTCCATCACAGCTATTTGGATTTTTTTTATAAATATGGAATGACTTTGCTCACATAAAAACTGTGAATGGAAACATGGTTAGTGACAGTCACTGAATTAGCCCATGTCAGCTCATTTGTTTAGCTTGGTATGTTAGTCTAGCGACCAGCTATCTAAACTTAGTAAGTAATCATGGTCAAATTGATTTGGTTAGTCACGCTAACTCAGATATCATATTAAAAACTGCAAACATTTCTCTCCAACCTATGGCAAAACGTGTAGAATTGCGACCTATTGTGGCCCTTCATGATGAGTTCTGGTGTTTTGTGGCCCCCACCCCCATCAAAGTTGCCCACCCCTGATGTAGGCCAGTAATTTGTTATGCACGAGTAACTTCTGAGCCACTAGCTTTCATTGGCATTTACAGTCCAATGCAGAGGAGGATGTGTGTTTGGACCCCAGCATGCATACTGGACTGGGCCTGGTCCCAGTTCCCCTATGGGCACTCCATGGGCCAAGACACTCTCCATCCTCAACCTTCCCCTCCTCCATCCTCCACTCACACCACATCTATGAATACAAGGGCCTTTATCAGGGCCAAGAAATAAAGATATTGTAAATCATGTTACAAAATTAAAATGGTCTTGTTAGGGTCACGCAGAGACACGCAAATACACATACCATTAAATGGATGCGGAACATTTCAGTTTTCTTAAATTGATTCGTGTGAAGTGCCTAAATCGGCTTGAAGTGGCTTGAGAGTGGGAAAGTGTAATTTAACCTAACTAAAATAATAAATATGCATTAAGCAAGATATGGTAAGCTCATTCCAGAATGATAAATGGCCTAAACCAATCACAGTCACATTAGGCACCATTATAGCGCACGACTCGACACTAAATGCTGAACTGTATCACAAGTCAGTGAAACAGTGGTGCAATTTGCATACTGGAACAAAGCCAATGACCAGTGTCACTTTAGGTCATCTACCATAAGAATATGCAGAGCGTTGTGGAAAGTACAGAGTGAGAATGCTTAACCATCCAAAATTCCTAGCTGTTTTCCAGCAAATAACAGACAAGGACATACACAGATTTGTATTTTATTTTTGACTCTCCTTTCGCTCACACAGTTTCCACGCCATCTCGTTCCTCTCAACAATCTTCTCATTGTCACACAGGAGGACATGGTTCAACAAGTGAATCAGGCCATGAATATTCACTTTCATTTCAGACTCCAGTAGGCATGAATAATCACTGATGTTGAGCCATGACTCACGTTTCCTGCTCTGTGTTGTGGTGTTTTCGGTTCTCTTCGCTCCCCCCCCCCGTGCTTTTCATTGCATGAAAATGGCTCGCGTCAAGCTTTCAACGTGATACTAGCTATATCACCACAGATAGTCAACAACCACACGATTACGGCTTTATAAAAACAAACAAAAACCGTTGCGGTTATGAACAAAGACATTTAATAATGAAGCATTCCACAGATATACAGTGCATTCCTCATCAATCTACATACAATGGCCTCAAAATGACAATACAAAAAGAGGTGTTTAGAAACATTTGCAAATTGATAAAGAATGAGAAAATGAAACATCACATTTACATACGTTTTCAGACCCTTTACTCAGTACTTTGTTAAAGCACCTTTGGCAGCGACTACAGACTTTGTTTGTTTTCTTGGGTATTATGCTACGAGCTTGGCACACCTGTATTTGGGGAGTTTCTCCCATTATTCTCTGCTATTATTCTATTGCTGCACAGCTATAGTGCATTTGGAAAGTATTCAGACCCCTCTTTTCCACATTTTTTTACCTTACATCCATTATCATATTTACATAAGTATTTAGACCCTTTACTCAGTACTTTGTTGAAGCATCTTTGGCAGCGGTTACAGCCTCGAGTCTTCTTGGGTATTATGCTACAAGCTTAGCATTGTAGCAGTATTTGGGGAGATTCTTCTCTGCAGATCCTCTCAAGCTCTATCAGGTTGGCTGCAAAGCTATTTTCAGGTCTTAGGTTCAGATTGGGTTCAAGTCCGGGACCTGTCTGGGCCACTCAAGGACATTCAGAGACTTGTCTTGAAACAACTCATGCGTTGTCTTGGCTGTGTGCTTAGGGTCTTTGTCTTGTTGGAAGGTGAACCTGTACATCGACACAATCCTGTCTCGGAGCTCTACAGACAATTCCTTCGACCTCCTGGCTTGGTTTTTGCTCTGACAGGCACTGCGGAACCTTATATAGACAGGTGTGTGTCTTTCTAAATCATGTCCAATTAATTGAATTTACCACAGGTGGACTCCAATCACGTTGTAGAAACATCTCAAGGATAATCAATGGAAACAGGATGCACCTGAGTTCAATTGCGAGTCTCATAGGAAAGGGGCTGAATACTTCTGTAAATAAAGTATTTCTGTTTTTTATTTGTAATACATTTGCAAAAATGTATAAAAAACAGTTTTTCGCTTTGTTTTTATGGTGTATTGTGTGTAGATTGACGAGAAAAAAATATTTAATACTATTTCAGCCACACCTGTTGCTGACAGGTGTATAAAACCAAGCACACAGCCATGCAATCTCCATAGACAAACATTGGCAGTAGAACGGCTTTACTGAAGAGCTCAGTGACTTTCAACGTGGCACTGTCATAGGATGCCACCTTTCCAACAAGTCAGTTCGTCAAATTTCTGCCCTTATTGTGGAAGTGGAAACGTCAAGGAGCAACAACGGCTCAGTCACGAAGTGGTGGGCCACACAAGCTCACAGAACGGGACTGCCGAGTATTCTTCAGTAGAAGAACTGTTCGTCAGGAACTTCATGAAATACATTTCCATGGTCAAGCAGCCGCACACAGGCCTGAGATCACCATGCGCAATGCCAAGTGTCAACAGGAGTGGTGTAAAGCTCACTGCCAATTGACTATGGAGCAGTGGAAGCACGTTCTCTGGAATGATGAATCACGCTTCAGCATCTGGTAGTCCGACAGACTAATCTGGGTTTGGCGGATGCCAGGAGAACACTACCTGCCCCAATGCAGGGTGCCAAATGTAATGTTTGGTGGAGGAGGAATAATGGTCTGTTGCTGTTTTTCATGGTTCGGCCTAGACCCCTTAGTTCCAGTGAAGGGAAATATTAACGCTACAGCATACAATGACATTCTAGACAATTCTGTGCTTTCAACTTTGTGGCAACAGTTTTGGGGAAGACCCTTTCCTGTTTCAGCATGACAATACCCATGTGCACAAAGCGAGGTGCACACATAAATGGTTTGTCAAGATCTGTGGGGAAGAACTTGATTGGCCTGCACAGATCCCTGACCTCAACCCCATCGAACACCATTCAGATGAATTGGAACACTGACTGCGAGCCAGGCCTAATCGGCCAACATCAGTGGCCGACCTCACTAATGCTCTTGTGACTGAATGGAAACAAGTCCATGCAGCGCATGTTCCAACATCTAATGGAAAGCCTTCCCAAAAGAGTGAAGGCTATTACAGTAGCAAAGGGGGTACGAACTCTATATTAATGCCCATGATTTTGGAATGAGATGTTCAACGAGCAGGTGTCCACATACTTTTGGTCATGTAGAGTGTGTTCAGATATTCCAACATCTTAAATGAGTGAACCAAACTAACTGAATACGAGAACAAAAGCAATTGGTTTCTCATCTTCTGTTCTTTTATTTAGAATTTTAAACACAAATGAATGTCAATAGATTTGCCTGTACTACATATTTCTTACAAATTATTCAGTGACTTCAATTTTGCCGTGGTGGATGTCAATGGAACAGCATTTACCTGAGTCACAAATTTGTGTGTAATTGAGTCCTTAGGGAAAATAATTCAGCTTAACTACTGGAAATAACGTGTAAATTCAATACATTTCCTAATGAGCTCATTTGAGTTTGCTGCAATTATATCTGTAGTCTGGGTACAGATAGACATTCTGCGGCCGAGTTGAGGTAAATAAATTCACAGCCCTGTTGTATTCATTAAAATTAGCATATGGACCTGTCAACACTTCTCGGAAGCGCGTTGTAACAATGCCATTTAGCCCCACATCAAGCCATGCCATTGCAATGAATGCATGTGGTGGGTAAATGCCTCCCTACCCCCAGCGACATGGAGGACTGGGACTGGCAAGCATGCCTCTGATGCACAAAAGACCAAGCCTTTTTACAGCCAGGCTCTGGCTCCTGACCAGAGGCCATCCACATCAACACAGTTTACACTCCACCATAGCTCTCAGCTACTGTCTCCTTCTGCTCCATGCCACTGCTGCTCTCCTCTCTCAACACAACATACACAGCTAGAGAGAGGCCGAGGGTGAAGGAGGTAGGGAGGGAAGGAGGGAACGGAAGATCTGAGTGTGTGGTCAAGCTCAATGTGATTTTCTTATTGTTATTCAAAGCTTTTGCTATTGTCCTGGGATTTATTATGCTGCGTTTGTTAGGGTCTAGGTTTTCAATTCTTATATAGCCTATATAGGCCTAACTGTTTTAAGCAGGTACAACATTTGGGAATGATATTTTTTTTTTCAAACGAAATATTAATAACCAATTGTGCCAGAATAAAATGAAAAGAGCTCTTTTGTTGTTGTTGTTTGTCACGTTTGAACCCTCCAGTGAAAACAGGTATTGTTACTCAGCGGAGCACAGCAGGCCTTGGTTTCATTGTTCTGCCAGGGTTTTAAAACAGGCTGCTAGTTATCAATACAACACAGACTATTCCAGTCACTCAGCTGTGCCTCTCGATACACTTCAGAACCTCGCATGCTGAACAGCCAGCCATGATCTCTCACAATTGGGCATCTTCACTGACAGATCCTTTCTTTCCAGATGGATTCTTTTTTTTAATCTGTTTCAAATGGATCGGCCAGGCCCGTGCCTAAGCACTGGGCTTCTTTTGGCTCGTATATTATCTGACTGAACACTATTTCAATTAATTAAATCCCATTAGAGAATGCACCGTTGTATATACTGGTAGCTACTCCAGATTATGAGCTAATTAACCCTGAGATTTGCTTGCGAAAGAAGAAACGATGCATCTGAATTCAGCTCTACAGAGGATGGGGGTGGGGGGGGGGGGGCACGGTGAAGACAAGACATGGAGAAGAAGACTGTCCTATCTCGGTTGATCTCCCCACTCTGACTACCTGGAACAGAAAAGCAAAGGCCTTGGGCAGGCTTTGATATTTCAGGCGTTCGTCTGCTATGACCTGGACTATATCTAACAGACCTAGACTGGAGGTCGATGGGAATCAGAGGAGGAGGGTTGGAAGGAAGGAAGGAAGAAAAAGAAAAAAGAAAGAAAAATATATTTAAAGGAAGAAAGAAGCCTTTTTTTAAAAATTTAACAAACTAACAGTCGACCCACTGGGCACAGACGTCAATTCAACGTCGATTCCACATCGTGGAAACAACCTTGATTCGACCAATGTGTGCGCAGTGGGGAAAGAACGAATGAACGGACGAAAGAAAGAAAGAAAGAGTCTCTTGAAGATTTCCCTCCTCCGTCTCTCGTGCCCCTGTGGCGGCAGTATAGGAGAGATGTGGGAGACACAGGACACATAGCGGCCTCATTACAGACACCTTTGTCCAGTATTGTGTTCTATTACCGCTCCCTCCCCAGCATTAAAACCATTAGAAGCACCTTCATTGTGTCAGAGTCCGTATTAGAACATTACATGTTCACACCTCTGTAGGACAGCCTTTTAATGAGGATCCAGGGAGACTAATATAGTTTCTTCCCGCCCCTACTTTATGACATTAACGATGAGCAATAATGAGCTGGGGGAGTGGAGATAAGGAAACAGATCCCCTCTTCTCTGGGTCTAAGGCAGTGTCTATCAGAAGACTACAGATATGTCACAACAAGAAAACTGAGGGAATGAAAGCATGTGAATGCCAGTAAATAAATGATACAAGTGTTGTACCTGCGCCATACAAATGATCCACAGATTTAATAAGAGCAGGGTACACGCTCACTCAACGTGCTCAAGAGCTAATCTTCAACATCAGCTTCGTGTTCAAGCTCAACGATTTCAAAAGACATTTACATTACATTACATTTAAGGACATATGGAGGCAACGCTTTGAGTGTAAGTGTGCGGTCAGAGCCAGAATGCATTGTGGTGACCATTCGGATGTTGTATCTGACTATAATCCAGATACAACGGCTCCCCTCTGCAGTATCTCCCCCTTCTGATATCAAATATGAAAAATAGACACAATATTTTCCAAATATGAGGAAAACTACAAGTTATAAGTTGCTAACGAACTATGGACTCACGAAATCAGAGGCCAGAACAATGTTGCTGATTATTGCATTGTTGGGTTTGGAGTTTGCAAGAAAGGCATTTCACTGTACTTGTACGTGTGACATTAAAACTTGAAACCTGAAAGGGATAATACCAAACACACTATAGGGTTAGCTGTTGAGTCTAGCGAGGACAGGGGAGTTAAATGTTCTACCATGGGGAAAAACCTCACCAAAGGTTTTGTATCAATCATCGCATTACATACAATTCTATCTAACAATCCTAGAACTGTAAATAAAGGGAAATCGGATGTTCATCCATGGAACAAATCTGATTTCTGTCAGAGAATTCAACAGAGTTTTAACTCTGCTACTTCCCATTACAGCTTACAACGCTTTCCTGAAAACATTATATTCTCATGTGAAGTAATACGGGCCAAGCTCAAATTTCTCTCATCCCTTCAAGCGCAAAATATAAAAAGCCTAGGCTGCCACTACCTGATTCAATCAAGTGTGCTACAATGTATACCCATGGGCTACAGGGCGACTTGTATTTTAATTAATATTGTGATACCCTATTCTCAACGGCTAGGCCTGTGGCGTTCTGAGCTGCTTTTTCTTTTCTTTTCTTGTAAACCAACAAAGATGCTAGGAAGAAAAAATCATGGCAGTTTCTCCCTCATGCAAACTGCTAGTGATCTATAACACCATGAGCTCTGACTCCTTTGTGACTACAAGACATGTCAGGAAATGGGACGTCGTTTTTAACAACAAACTGTGTTAGCCCCATAAATCAACGGTAGCAATTGATGAAAATGTAGAAAAGGTAGGTTTGTCTTCTTCTTTACAAGATGTGGGCATTGAGCAAGCCCAGGGACATATTCGGTGGGAGGGAGAGGAGGGTGAAGAAGAAGAAGAAGAAGAAGAAGAAGAAGAAGAAGAAGAAGAAGAAGAAGAAGAAGAAGAAGAAGAAGAAGAAGAAGAAGAAGAAGAAGAAGAAGAAGAAGAAGAAGAAGAAGAAGAAGAAGAAGAAGAAGAAGAAGAAGAACAAGAACAAGAACAAGAACAAGAACAAGAACAAGAACAAGAACAAGAACAAGAACAAGAACAAGAACAAGAACAAGAACAAGAACAAGAACAAGAACAAGAACAAGAACAAGAAGAAAAACTCAAGGAAGGATTAAAAAAAGGAAGAGATAGAAAGAAAGACAGAAAGAAAGAAAGAAAGAAAGAAAGAAAGAAAGAAAGAAAGAAAGAAAGAAAGAAAGAGAAAGGAGGAGGGGAGAAAACCAGAAGTACAGTACATGGTGTGATAGTAACTTAATGTCTGGGGCTATTAACACAGAGACATGGCCGTGGGTGCCAAATTGTGAGGAATAACAAAAACAGTGAAGGGTAAAAAGCACGCATGTGTGGAGAGGTTGAACCGGAAGGAGCCCTGGGGGAGCCCTGGGGTATTGGGAGACGGGCTGTGTTCAACCTTTCTCTTTCTCCAGTCTCACCGAGTGCACCCAAAACAGATGTGACTTTTTTTTACTGCTTAAGTAATGACTCATTTCATATACTCTCATAAATGCATGTGTGTGATGGGAAAGTAAGCAGTAACAGACCAATTGAAAACAATACAGCCAACATGCTAAGAGAACATATGAAAACAGATTAAGTTCTGTAACTTGAACAAAGGTATTTGACTCTGAACACAGTACGCCTTCCCACTCTTCACATAAAATGTTAAACATTCTGTTCATTACAGACAGATATCAGTTGAATGATACAGTTATAAACATACAAACAGAACTTGTTGTATAATAAATAAAGTAATCCATTATATATATATATATATATATATATATATATATATATATATATCTTACTTATTTTCAACCCAATCTGTGACCAAACATTTTAATGACTTTGGATGAGCGCTCCCAGAAAATCTAACATGATTATTCCAGCCTTGAAAGAACGGCTGTCTCCCTGCGCTCTGTCAAAAAGGTCAATTATGGCCCCAAACCGCCATGCAGTGACAATGACCTGGAAGCAGTACTGATGACCCCACATCCAGGGGCCCCAAAGAGTTGATCATCTAACATGCACGCTGCCTGCAGCCATGGAAATCTGACATTTGTCCTTATTCAAATGAACACAAACAATATGCATCTCAGGCCTTTCCCTAACCTGTGCCAAACACAAGACATGGGGACCAGCAACCTATTTCCAAATGTCCTCCAAACATGTTTGAGTCTTTCCCTCCGAATAAAACTAACCAGCAATAACATTGATACAGAAGATACACGGTGCCAGTTTTTACACTTTGGAAATTAGGTTCTGGTTGGATTTGCTTACATCAGACAATGCTATGGGCGGATTTAATAAGCATTGAATGCAAAGTTATTTTTGCATATATTTGGTAGCATATAGTATACTATTAACGGAATTCACACTTACAGCATAGCACTCACACTGTAGTGGGAAAAATGTTGTCCACATTTACCTCAGAGCTGGTAAAAATGGAGCAAATATACCACAGAGTGCTAGTGCCATAATACAGGTTTATATACAGTAGAGTGCCATAATACAGGTTTATACATAGTAAAGTGCCATAATACAGGTTTATACACAGTAGAGTGCCATAATACAGGTTTATACATAGTAAAGTGCCATAATACAGGTTTATACACAGTAGAGTGCCATAATACAGGTTTATACTCAGTAAAGATCTAGTGCCATAATACAGGTTTATACACAATAAAGTGCCATAATACAGGTTTATACACAGTAAAGTGCTAGTGCCATAATACAGGTTTATACACAGTAAAGTGCCATAATACCAGTTTATACATAGTAAAGTGCCATAATACAGGATTATACACAGTAAAGTGCCATAATACAGGTTTATACACAGTAAAGTGCCATAATACAGGTTTATACACCGTAAAGTGCCATAATACAGGCTTATACACAGTAAAATGCTAGAGCCATAATACAGGTTTATACGCATTAAAGTGCTAGTGTCATAATACAGGTTTATACACAATAAAGTGCTAGTGTCATAATACAGGCTTATACACAGTAAAATGCTAGTGCCATAATACAGGTTTATATACAGTAGAGTGCCATAATACAGGTTTATACATAGTAAAGTGCCATAATACAGGTTTATACACAGTAGAGTGCCATAATACAGGTTTATACATAGTAAAGTGCCATAATACAGGTTTATACACAGTAGAGTGCCATAATACAGGTTTATACTCAGTAAAGATCTAGTGCCATAATACAGGTTTATACACAATAAAGTGCCATAATACAGGTTTATACACAGTAAAGTGCTAGTGCCATAATACAGGTTTATACACAGTAAAGTGCCATAATACCAGTTTATACATAGTAAAGTGCCATAATACAGGATTATACACAGTAAAGTGCCATAATACAGGTTTATACACAGTAAAGTGCCATAATACAGGTTTATACACCGTAAAGTGCCATAATACAGGCTTATACACAGTAAAATGCTAGAGCCATAATACAGGTTTATACGCATTAAAGTGCTAGTGTCATAATACAGGTTTATACACAATAAAGTGCTAGTGTCATAATACAGGCTTATACACAGTAAAATGCTAGTGCCATAATACAGGTTTATACGCATTAAAGTGCTAGTGTCATAATACAGGTTTATACACAGTAAAGTGCTAGTGCCATAATACAGGTTTATACACAGTAAATTCCCTCTGAATTGCGTTTGCCCGGAGCATTACCTTCCACCGTAAATGTTTATCCATGTAGACTTCCCATCTCATGCTGTTTGTTCTCTGTGCTGAAGGTAAAGGGGTGGCTGATAACCATATGACACAGAGCAAGGGCTCTCATGTCTTCGGGGCATTTCACAGAGCATGATCATGAAAAGGAGAAACATGGAGCAGACGGTAAAAGGTTGAGCATGGGGACCGTATTTCTCCTGCACGTCAGTTCATTTCCTTTCCCTTTTCCCCTTTGTCCCACATCACTGTTCTATTATGAGTCAGCCACATTGGCAACATCATACAAATCATTGTTTTGCTCACAAAATCTAATCATTACCCTCAAACGAAAAATGGATAGCCAGTGAGCGGAATGTGGGGGAATTGTTATTTTTCACATTCTAATTCACATCACAAGGAACCCAAAAGAAACACACATCTATCAGATTGGTTTGGCACCTTTCGCCCGCGGCGATGCAGCACACACTGATATTAGTTTTAAATACAGATTGCTGGCAATAACACAGCAGAGGGGTCCCTGTCTGGTACACAAACCACAGCCAGGATTGCTTCATATTAGCCGAGTCTCTGTAAGTGGGACACCTTCAATCAAAAAGCTCAAATCAACATAGTTTGTTGGCTCTGTCAACTGTAAACTGTTATTGATCCCAACAAATGAAATTAGTTCACGCTGATTGATCGGACACATTATCTGTTTTTCCCCCAGTCTATTACTAGCAAGTGGAAACTCAAGAGGCATCAATAAATATAGCCGGGTCACCCAGGATAGATTCCCTCTGCAGCCAGAGGGCTGTAAAAACAGGTGGCCAAACATAAGCACTTGTACTTAAAGGTAATGGACCTGTATTGTGACTAAACGTTAAGTGCTCGATGTAGGACACAGGATGGAGCTCCGTAGCACCTCCAAGGTCTGTCTGCAGGCACTTGTGTTTTGTTTGTCTCTCTTTTTGCCCCCGCTAATATCTCTCTCTCTCTCTCACCCCTGTGTAAGCCTTCCAGCTGGCATGCTGCTGTGCTTGGCAGGTTGGGGGAACATGAGAATTAAACCTATATCGCACCAGCTACCAGTTCTCAAATATCAGCCGAGTCCAGCACTTCACAAGGGACGAGTGGGAGGAAAGCGTGTCAACGGTAAAAAAACGAACAGTTCATCCTGGCAGAGCTTCACTGAGCTGTTCATAAAGTTTTCATAAGAACGTGTGCGCGCACTGCACATCCTTCACAAGCATTTTTCAAAGATGGATTACATGGATGGAACCATCAGACCCATAACTAATGTGTGTGCTCTAATTCATGGACAAACGTGCTGGTAGAGTTGCTGGAAAGGCACAGGCAGGACAGGTAATGGTTTCTCCAGAATACAGTAGGAGGAGGGGGAATAGTGACTCTCCATAATTCCTGTCACTAACAGGCTTAGCGTTTCATCCTTTCATTACCAACATTCTGAACTGCTACAGTAAACCCTCTGCCACCTCTACTGCACTGACCAGACAGGGAAATGATGGATGATGTTGTTCTGTAACCCTTCTAAAGCAGCCTTCTCAACTACTGGGTGCCCACCTGCCCCCCCCCCCCCTTTCAGTACAACCATGGCTCATGGCCCAGAAATGCATTCATTCCCTTCTAAACAAACAGAGGCCGTTCAACCCAAATATCAATAGTATCAAAGTCATTCATACAGTAAAACTCAAAGGTTGGGGGTGAGTTTTATCCAATAACAACACGATTCAGTTGACATTCTTATGAAATTCCATAGGACTCTTTGTGATCATGACCTCTTCAATACCTGAATGAGCTTAAAGACAGATCCAGATACTGTAAACAAAGAGGTACAGACTATACCACAGGAAATTACACGTTTGGCTGACATGACGCCATAAAAGGTGCCTTTGCCTGGTGCCTGAGAAGAACTGTGGTGTAATTGTTCCATCCTTAGTATCGAGAACATTGGACAGCTTTTTTTTTACTATCTGTCTAGGTCAACTGAAATAAAAACCCTTTGACCATGTTAAGAAGCCTTGCCTGAACTTAACCCAAAACTACCTTCTTCAGTCCTGTTGCATTTCCTCTGGATACCAGGAGAAGAGTGACAGCTTGTCCACAAACCAAAGGGGGACTTCTAGAAATATGACTATCCGCCCCTCCACTGTGATAGAGCAAGGCTGATAAGTCCTTTATTATGGAAAATTATTTTAAACAGCGTCAAATGTTGGAGGCTCAGTTTTTTCCCCGTGTTTCTGCCACTATCACTCCAGCTATTGATAAGATGTCTAAATTTATTGCGGAATAATTCTGCAGGAAAAGAGATAAAAGGTTGCTGAATAAAATATGAGGTGAAGGCTGTAAATTGTTGCAATGCATATCATCTCATTCAAATGTAGGACGCAATTACCATCTGCTACACTCATCAGTTCCCTCCTTTATGACTTAATTATATGTTTAATGCTATCAGATCAAGGAAAGGGCAAAACAGATGAATGAGGGAGAAAGAGAGAAGATTCCGCAACAAGACAAAAGGCAGATGAAAAGTAACAAAAAGAATGGAATTGATCTCATTTACCGGGAAATAGAAAAAGTTAATTTAGATACAATGTTCCCTCATCTTCTTTGCCATTGTGAGATAATAAAGAAGCGTGTTTGCCAATAGGTCTCGTACAAATTGAACAAAAGGAGTCAAGTTCCTCCAAACCCGCTGTCTCCGCACAGTCATTTCTAAAGTATTGTGACGGTGCGAGCGTTTTCAAAACGTTGTGTGATCACTGGCAAGGACCAGTCTGATGCGAATCTCTCATTAGCATCAGTGCACGATTTAGGTAAAAGTTGGTTACAATGCTAAACTTAATTTAACTCTCTCACTGATGGGCAGCCATAAATCAAAGTCCAATGTAGCCCTTTTTTACCTCAATATCAAATCTTCTGGCTAACAATTCAGTTTTTTTGTATCACTTTGGATCAATTTTCACATGTATGTGGTACATTTTCACAACTCTAAGCACAAAAATCTAAACTGGCTCGTTTCAAAACGTAGCACATTTTCAATTGACTAAAGCAAAACAAATCAAATTCACAAAGTCACTTGTTCGCTGCACCAAACGACTCTTTCAATTTGGATGCATATTCAGTCTAAGTATCTGCTTTTCAAAATGTAATATTCACTTTACTTTTGATATGATGTTCTTGCCATTTGTTAACAATACAATGAACGATCACTTAGTCAAACTGCTCAAAACTGATTCAGGAACTTCTGAACCAAAATGATGTATTGGCTAGTTAACATATATAGTTTGATAACTGCCGAACACTGTAAATTGATAAATAAATGTATCAATTTGACATCAATTTATGTTGGAAGGTAAAACCAAATTCATAATGGATGTGGCTGTAAATACTAGATCATTCTCCATCAGCCAGTGTGCTTCAATAGGACAAAGTTGAAAGAGTTCCTATTAACTGCCACTTGGAATTATAATGTAATGTACAATGCACCGCTGAAATACCTGGGTTGTATATAACAATATTCCACTCATTATCTGAATTTCATTGATTGAGCATCGATTGGCGTCGCACACATCTCTCACCCCTGAGTCAATAATGCCAAATCAAAGTTGTCTGTGAAATACAATGACAACGTTTTGTTGTAAGCTGATGAATTTCAAGGAGGCAGATCAGTTGACATGTCAAGTAGAAAAGGCGATCTTGTACAATGTTGCATTGGGCAGAAACGGCATAAAACACTGTGCTCAACCAGCACTTCAAAAAGAACACTTTGGAAATGTCTATCTTGTATATTTTGCTATTTGATTAAATGGTAAAGTTAGTTAAAATTACTAAATGGGGACTAAACAAAATGTTGTCATTGTATTTCACAGACAACTTTGATTTGGCATTATTGACTCAGGGGTGAGAGATGTGTGCGACGCCAATCGATGCACAGGCAAAGGTTCTGAACATAAGATAGGGGATATTATAAGTGTTATCAGTTTAGAGTTTTGCACTTCTCATTGATGAACATTTAAGGAGAGGCAGCGCGACGAGATTTCAATTTATGTCATATGTACATAAACTTTTCAATTTACATGACAGCCATACCTTTCATTGTGGATGGCAAAGTGACATTCTTGCCTTACCTTTCATTGTGGATGGCAACGTGACATTCTTGCCTTACCTTTCATTGTGGATGGCAACGTGACATTCTTGCCTTACCTTTCATTGTGGATGGCAACGTGACATTCTTGCCTTACCTTTCATTGTGGATGGCAACGTGACATTCTTGCCTTACCTTTCATTGTGGATGGCAACGTGACATTCTTGCCTTACCTTTCATTGTGGATGGCAACGTGACATTCTTGCCTTACCTTTCATTGTGGATGGCAACGTGACATTCTTGCCTTACCTTTCATTGTGGATGGCAACGTGACATTCTTGCCTTACCTTTCATTGTGGATGACATTCTTGCCTTACCTTTCATTGTGGATGGCAACGTGACATTCTTGCCTTACCTTTCATTGTGGATGGCAACGTGACATTCTTGCCTTACCTTTCATTGTGGATGGCAACGTGACATTCTTGCCTTACCTTTCATTGTGGATGGCAACGTGACATTCTTGCCTTACCTTTCATTGTGGATTGACATTCTTGCCTTTTCATTGTGGATGGCAACGTGACATTCTTGCCTTACCTTTCATTGTGGATGGCAACGTGACAATCTTGCCTTACCTTTCATTGTGGATGGCAACGTGACATTCTTGCCTTACCTTTCATTGTGGATGGCAACGTGACAATCTTGCCTTTACCTTTCATTGTGGATGGCAACGTGACATTCTTGCCTTACCTTTCATTGTGGATTATTCTTGCCTTACCTTTCATTGTGGATGGCAACGTGACATTCTTGCCTTACCTTTCATTGTTGCGTGACAATCTTGCCTTACCTTTCATTGTGGATGGCAACGTGACATTCTTGCCTTACCTTTCATTGTGGATGGCAACGTGACATTCTTGCCTTACCTTTCATTGTGGATGGCAACATGACATTCTTGCCTTACCTTTCATTGTGGACAATCTTGCCTTACCTTTCATTGTGGATGTGACATTCTTGCCTTACCTTTCATTGTGGATGGCAACGTGACATTCTTGCCTTACCTTTCATTGTGGATGGCAACGTGACATTCTTGCCTTACCTTTCATTGTGGATGGCAACGTGACATTCTTGCCTTACCTTTCATTGTGGATGGCAACATGACATTCTTGCCTTACCTTTCATTGTGGATGGCAACGTGACATTCTTGCCTTACCTTTCATTGTGGATGGCAACGTGACATTCTTGCCTTACCTTTCATTGTGGATGGCAACGTGACATTCTTGCCTTACCTTTCATTGTGGATGGCAACGTGACATCCTTGCTCTGCAGCTCCACACTTACAGTAAATATCACTTGCCATTGACTGGCCAGTAACATTTAATTTTTATTGAACCTTTATTTAACATACATTAAGCTTGCAAACTATTCAACAATGTGAGCAACTTTTCCTCTAAAACATATTAGCTAATGCAACCAAACCATATCACACTCTTGAAAAATGTAACATTTCACATGCAGGTACAGACAATTAAAGGGTTAATTTTCTTATTCATACACGCATCAGCTAAAAGTAGCTTGCAAGGTAATAATGCAGGTAGCATGCTAGCTAAATAGGTTAGTATATGAAGCATTAACGTTTACCCCTCTCATAAGAATATAGAACTACAGTTTCAGTATATTAAAGTTACCTTTGAACAAACCAGACTTAATTTGATCAATATCATGGAAGTCATTATATGAGGTGAACGCAAAATTGTGACTGAAAACGTTGATCATTCCCTACGTTGATCAGCTTTTTGCTGCATTTGCCTGGGCGGTGGCTTAGAGCAACCAAGGTGGGAAACATTGTTGAACTATGGCGACAATTTCAGGTTCTAACTGCAATTTCAGGTGAAAACTCCAGTCTCAAATATAATTCAAATGTCTATACATTTCAGCTGTTTCAAAACTACGTCTCCTATTCGTATTTTTACTGTAGGTACGTTGGGCTCAACAAGACAATTCTGTTTACACTGCTCTGCTTAGAGGGGAGCAACTGTCAGGGTAGTGTCGTGCGCGACCACTGGAGGTAGCCTTCGAGACCTGAGAAATATGCAAGTTTACATTACAGTAATGTCTTTCGAGAATCTATACCTATCGAGAATCTCTCGATAAACTGTCTTTAATTCTCGTCAATGAGAATAGACCCCTTAGAGTTTTGAAAATATACCACATACATAAGAAAATTGTGCCAAAGTGATTGAAAAATATTGGGAATACCTTACTGTGATTGTTTTCTATTAAAATCGTCAAAAAGAAACTAAATAGCTTTTTAAACAAACAGCAATTTCTCAGGAAAAAATGTAGCTAGGTCTGTCTGGGAGTGTTCTTATTGGGGAGGGGGAATCTGAAACTAGCTGTTATTGGCAGAGAGGTTAGGAACTCTATTTCTTATTTGTCTATTAACTAATTTACCAACTGGTGAGTTCACCAGGCAGGCCAAAACTCCATCCCACCAAAACAGGCTGACATTTCAGGAGGTCATTTAAAACAGCTCTTACACTAAAAGGGCATTATCATAATTTTCTCAATTGCACAGTATTAATCCAACCTCATAGTGTGGAAATATATCAAATACAGGAATATCACGTTTTTGACTGCACCGGGCCTTTAAGAAACCAGTCTATATATCCTTATACATAAAAATAGTAATTGGAAATACTTAGCAGTATTTATGATAAGCATCGGCTTATTGATGATACACTGTCCATATATTTAGGCAGATCACATCTTTTTCCTTGTGTTTTTATATTGTATGACATCCCATCCTATGATGTGTCTGCTTATGTAACAGCATGTTCAAATAAACCTCAACCAAACTCACACCCCGAATTGGCTCAAACTTTGTTTGGATGCATGTGGAGTCCAAACGGCTGAGGGGTATGTGGCTGTCTGGCCAGTGGGCATCCCAGGTGCCAGCAGGCTCCATGTCCTAACTGTGTACCTTTGGCCAGAACTCATTACAGCCTGACATTTAGGACTTGCTGCCCATGCCAAGTCAGCCCACTGGATTGAGACAAATTATGTAGTTATTTTTTTATGTCACACATTAACTCATGTCCAGTGGGAGCCACATTTGCATCACCTTCATATCACCTGTTTCAAGGAAATGGATTTGACCATGGTGTTATGCTTCTTGCCTCCTTCTCTGGATGATGTATGTGAATTTTTATTCACATAAGCAGACTAAATACTGTGTCCTGTCAGACACATTCCCTGTGTCCGGGAAGCAGCCCCTAAGAATGGTACATTCCTACTGTTATGTGACGAACCCTATAGAATCAGAGCAATAAACTAGTGATGCACATTAAGCGGTCATGTATCGTTCAAACTCATCTTTGTAAGAAGGCAACCGAATATTCAACGTTAATATATATTTTTTTTAAATATGACTGACAAGTTGTTCAACTTTACCTGAGTAAAATGTGATGAAGTTCCCCCAAAATAAGAAATAAAAGAGAGACATAAGAAATCGAATTAACAAAAATGCATTTAATTGATTCTCCTCTGACAGCAAAACCTATTCGAAATTAAATTACACCATCTCCATCTAAGTATAATGATAATGAATATGTTTGACCATTCTACATTTTGAAACTAGTCCAACTCTTCATATGAAGACAGAGGACTGAGACGACAGAACGAGACAGATTTCTTTGAAAACATCTTCATTTTTATATTTTAATGGGTTACAATGGGACCATGATTTGTCTAACAAAGTGCTGGAATTTCTGATAAAAGGTAGGGGTTGGATTTTGGACCACTCAACCAAAAGAAAGAACACGAAAAGCACAAAGCTCCATCTTGTGGTGTGAAATGAGAATGGCACGTCAGAACAAACCAGTAGGCTACATTCCCAGATACTCTATTGTGAGGGGATACTACTGTGAGTAGTCTGGATACTATACTAAGCCTCTGATAATATAATTATTAGAACTATTAGTATTCAGCAAGTGGAAAAATACTACATGCAGGTAAAATATTGTTTCATGTCAATCTGTGAGATTGAGTACAGGAAACTATTGTGGGACCTGATACCAATGATAATGTTCTTGCACACAAGAAATAACAAAATGACTGAAAAGAGCACGTGTGCAGGAGAGGTTTAAAAAACTGAAAGCGTTGTAAGGCACATCCCCCTTTCAAATGTTTATAGAACAAAAACAATTGATGCAAACGAATTAGGCTAATTTAACTGGGAATCTAATATCCCCCCGGGAGCAAAAAAGTTATCATAAGTAACGTACCCATGTGAGTTGTGAAAGATATGGCAGACAATGTTCTGCCTGGTTGAAGGCCTAGTTTCATCATTATGAAGGCCTATATTTTACATAAGGAAATCAGTCAATTGAAATGTATAAATTAGGCCCTAATCTATGGGTTTCATCTGATGAAACATGGGACCAGCACTTGCATGTTACGTTTATATTTTTGTCCAGTGTATATGAAATGCTTAATGGCTGATTAAAGCCAGACAACCACAAGTCAGATGTACAGTCTCTTGAGTTGACAGTCATTAAGTAAACTATCTCAGTGCTTAGTTAAGAGATAGACTGATAACTAAAAAATTTGTCTGGATCATTTATCTGACTTGTACATTATTAGGGGAATTTGAGATAATAGACCATTAAACGAAGCTGGAGTAAAAACCCAGTTGATGCATGTGCCATGTACATTTTTCACACAAATGGAAAATATGATACAAAGAGAAAAAGGGAAGTAATTGATTTCAAATGAATTGTGCAAAGGTCTCCCTGATGGGTACCATCTGTCAAAACAAGCTGTACGTTCAGTAAATCTAATCATAATGAATTAAACGGCTAACTAATTACATACATCATAGTTAACACAGGGAGAAACTACTGCAATGAACTGTTATGAAACAAATTAGGTTAAACAATGAAAGAAAATGACATCACATAAACTAAATATTACACTCATTTCCGCAAGCCATATTTCTTAATGAATTCTCTAATTAATTTAATTCACACATTGTGCATAATTTGGCACTGAAAATGTCAGTGGGTCAGACTTAACCATATTCTTACTGGCTGTCTGTTTCAACAAGAGACATATTAGCAAAACATGACCTCTATGTAAATTACAGAGACCAACTGTTGTCATTTTAATTCCAAGGTCTGATTAGCATGTCTTAAAGATATAATTTTACAATTTTTTTAACATTTGACACATGCCAGTGTCAAATTAAGAGCTTCGGTAATGTTTTGTGCATAATCCCTCTCAGTTTTAAAGAAAATGCCTACCAGTAAACAAGGACAATTTAGAGCATATCCAGAATTTAGTACTGTACCTTTCCCTATAACACAACATAGACTGTATATTCACCTTGAACCAAAAGGGCAATCTATCCCCCAATAATCACTGCATGTTTGTGGGTGCCGCAATAAAAAATAATAATGAATACATGAATAACTTGTCCAATGAATAGGACATTTAAACTGACACATGCATTGTGAGGCTTCAGGGCTTTCCTGGGACCAATCATTTAGCCAAGCCACTAATGAAAGCCCATGTACTGTGGTTTAAGGGCCAGGGGCGGATTGGCCATCTGGCAATTCTGGCAAATGCCAGATGGGCTGGACCATTTTTTAATTGGGTGGTCTGGTCGAAATTTATATTGAAATAAAAGATGAAAAAGGTGACATGGCCGGCAGACTATGGGCCTGTTAAGACTTTGTAAATAAAAAATAAAAAAACATGCTAAATTTCTCTGTAATACTAATCGATAGTGAGACTGGCTGATCAGTGCAATTGACCCTTCTCGATCAGTGGGAAATGGAAGGATGAGCCGGGCCTGGTTTTCTGATAGGCTGAGCTGATGGCACGCGAACATACATTCAAGTCAATCGCGGCATCAGAGTACATTATCCTCATGATTCTTGAACTGAAAGTGTCTGCCCCTGTGCCCGTTTCACTGTGCTGATCGAGCCACTCTCATTCTCCCGTTGTGCTTAATAGAAAAATGGGTTATTCTGATCGTATAACATTTCTACATGCAATTTCGGGAAAACACAGCTTTGGAAGCTTCTTCCCCTTGTCTCAGTCAAAGAGAGGGGGTCGCAGCTTTCTGTAGGTATAATTTTTATTTCTCAACTTTCAATATTCAGCTCAGTTGCAACTATATTACAACAAAGATATGATATGGCTTTGAGATATGGAGTAGTGCGGGCATAGGCCTATAGATCTCATGGGTAGTAGCCTACAACTGCAAAGTTTCTGTAGGACATTACATTTACTGTTGGATGAATGCATGGCCACTAGCAGTGGGTAGTCCATTATATTTATATGTATCAATCTAGTTCATGAGTTATGATTTTCCACTTACTCAGGGGTGAAACCCCAAATGAATTAGCCTATGATATTAGTTAGTGCACATAAAGATGTCATTCATTTTTATTGAACAAAACAAAAATCTGGAAATTCTGGAGTCCTATTTCGAGAGTAAACTATAGCAACTATAGTGTAATTATCAACTTAAAATTCATGCCAATCACTGGATAAAGTTGCACGTCAAAATGTGTTGAGTAATGCATTCCTGCTTGGATGTGTAAGATTAAACCATTTATGCCTTGAATAGCTCAGGAGTTTATTTATTACACTTCTTAATAAAGCACTATAAATTACTATATAAGATGATATGACTGGTGCCACCAACTGTAAAAGTGAGTGGCACCAGTGACACCAAGGGAAAATGTTAGTCTGGAGCCCTGTACTAATTAACAGTTACAGGAGGTGTTGATTCAGGGGGAAACTTATAGCAGGCACTAATTTGCAATATAGCCAAAGTCGTTACCTTGCCTTTTATAACATATAAAGCTTAAGCAGAAGGGCAGAAAGGCAGACAGACAGTGAAATGGACTGGTGTGGATAAAAATGCCAGGGCCTAATTCTTATCCCAGTCCACTCCTGCTAAGAGCAGCAACCAGGGGAGACAACACAACACCCATCTTGCCTTGCCTCCCCGCTCTCTCTCTCTCCAAATGTTGGTGACACTTAATGGTCTGGTTGGACCCAATAAGGCTCCTAAGAGATGCCTGGTGAAGAAGTGTTAACTCTCGTTTGAACAATGTGGCAAAATGTATAATACCCAAAATGTATAATTTTTTATTAGATGGTCATAAACAATATCCAGTAATACTGCATAGTTCTAGAAAGGTCTGGAACTCACCTTTCTGATAAAAATGTATATTCATGTATTAGGTGTAATCACTTTTGAGGAAACAAGCTCAAGTGCAAAAATTATGAAAATATAAAAAAATCAAATATTATTTTTTTCAATTCAACACAAGTAAAGAAATAGGGCTTGGAATTACTGAAATGCTCTCTAAACATTGTACACACAACTTACTATAAGAGTTTCTCTTTCTTATAACTGTAAAAAAATATATGATAATATTTAGTGAAATTTAGCAAATGTGGCCCCATTTCATATAACTGATGACAGAGCATTTTCTGCCAAACCTCCTCTGCTGAGTGACGCACTGACACTATTTGAATGCCTGTTGACTACTCATTACAACTTCAACTTTACGATATAAATGATTTCGTCCCGTTGTGACCAAGAGAAAGTGGTTGTGTTTTAGTGCTACAAAATTATTTTGTATTTTTTCATGTTGGGAGCTCATAATCCGACTAAGAATATCACAGCGAGTTGAAACCACCGCTGCTGGTTTCACTAGACCTGCTCCGTCATTCAGAGGGAGGACAAATCGATTATTTGTTTGGATAGGCTAGAAAATGTTACCCATCACTCCATATGCAAATGAAGGGTGTGAAACCCGACACAACATTCTAATATGTTCTTTGTAGAACCTTAGGGGCTTGAACTCTAAAAAAGTAAAGGTTCCTGGAGGATCCTTTAGGGCAATGGGCAATGGTTCCCAAACTTGTTATAGTCCCATACCCCTTCAAACATTCAACCTCCAGCTGCTTACCCCCTCTGGCACCAGGGTCAGCCACTCCCAAATGTTGTTTTTTGCCTGCCACACACACACTATGCAATACATTTATTAAACATAAGAAAGAGTGTGAGATTTTGTAAACGCGGCTCGTGGGAAGTGACAAATAGCTCTTATAGGACCAGGGCACAAATAATATATAATAATAATATAATAATAATCAATAATTTTGGTTTTTATTTAACCATCTTACATATAAATCCTTATTTGTTCATCGAAAATTGTGAATAACTGACCACAGGTTAATGAGAAGGGTATGCTTGAAAGGATGCACATAACTCTTCAAGTGTAACGGATGTGAAACGGCTAGCTTAGTTAGCGGTGTGCGCTAAATAGCTTTTCAATCGGTTACGTCACTTGCTCTGAGACCTTGAAGTAGTAGTTCCCCTTGCTCTGCAAGAGCCGCGGCTTTTGTGGAGCGATGGGTAACGATGCTTCGTGGGTGACTGTTGTTGATGTGTGCAGAGGGTCCCTGGTTCGCGCCCGGGTATGGGCGAGGGGACGGTTTAGAGACTTGGAGAGAGTCTCAGTTTTAAAAGATTTCCCACACACACTGTCTGTGCCTGTATTTAGTTTTCATGCTAGTGAGGGCCAATGATCCACTCTCACATAGGTATGTGGTTGCAAAGGGTATCAATGTCTTAACAGCTCGATTTGCCAAGGCAGGATACTCTGAGTACAGCCCAATCCAGAAATCTGGTACTGGCTTCTGATCAATTTCAATTTTCACAGAACTGTTTGTTGCAATTTCGATGAGGTTCTCATGTTCAGATATTGGTAAGTGGACTGGAGGCAGGGCATGAAAGGGATAATGAATCCAGTTGTTTGTGTCATCCGTTTCGGGAAAGTAACTTGCGTAATTGCGAACCCAACTCATTCAGGTGCTTCGCTATATCACATTTGACATTGTCCCTAAGCTTGAGTTCATTTGCACACAAAAAAATCATACAATGATGGAAAGACCTGTGTGTTCTCCTTGTTAATGCAGACAGAGAAGAGCTGCAACTTCTTAATCAAAGTCTCAATTTTGTCCAACACATTGAATATAGTTGAGGAGAGTCCCTGTAATCCTAGATTCAGATCATTCAGGCGAGAAAAAAACATCACTCAGGGGCCTTGCTTTAATTAACAAAGTTAACCATTTTCACTGTAGTGTCCAAAACGTCTTTCAAGCTGTCAGGCATTCCCTTGGCAGCAAGAGCCTCTCGCAAGAGTACCCAAGTGGGGTCGGGAGCAACTGCTGTCTCCCTGTCATGGCCTTTGCGCCATCAGTACAGATACCAACATGAGCAGCATTTGGCTACATAAGTGGAAAATATTGAAAAAATATATATTAATGGACTGTTTGAAAATGTGAAGAAGAAAATTTTTAAAAATATATTTTATTTTTAAATAAATGTTTATTTTGTACTCCAACGGCATTGCGCGGTTCTTCAAATTGAAACCCCTATGTCATGTTTTGTCATATATTGTCTTGTCCTTGTGCTTTCCCTTCTGTTCGTTTCTCCCTGCTGGTCTTATTAGGTTCGTTCCCTTTTTCTATCCCTCTCTCTCCCCCTCCCTCTCTCTCTTCTCTCTATCGTTCCGTTCCTGCTCCCAGCTGTTCCTCATTCTCCTAACTCACTCATTTACTCTTTTCACACCTGTCCCCTATTTTGCCCTCTGATTAGAGCCCTATTTCTCCCCTTGTTTTCCGCTTCTGTCCTTGTCGGATCCTTGTATGATGTTCGCTGTGCTGTGTCCTTGTCTCGCCCTGTCGTGTTTTGTCTCCTTCAGATGCTGCGTGTGAGCAGGTGTCTTAGTCTGCTACGGTCGGTGCCTTCCCGAAGCAACCTGCAGTCAATGGTCGAGTCTCCAGTCTGTCCTCGTTACTACGAGTGGATTTAAGTTTTTTCCTGTTTTGTTTTCTTCTTGATTTTCCCAGGATTATTACCTTTGTCATATACTGGAATAAAGACTTTGTTTTCGTTAAGTCGCTTTTGGGTCCTCATTCACCAGCATAACAGAAGGATCCGACCAAGAATGGACCCAGCGACTACGGATTCTCGTAACACTGCCGTCGAGATCCAGGGAGCTATGCTCGGCAGACATGAGCAGGAATTGTCTGCTGCTCGTCATGCCGTTGAGACCCTGGCCGCTCAGGTTTCCGACCTCTCAGGACAGTTTCAGAGTCTTCGTCTCGTGCCACCAGCTACTTCCTGGTCTTCCGAGTCTCCGGAACCTAGGGTTAATAACCCACCATGTTATTCTGGGCAGCCCACTGAGTGCCGTTCCTTTCTCACCCAGTGTGATATTGTGTTCTCTCTCCAACCAAACACATACTCAAGAGAGAGCTCGGATTGCTTACGTCATTTCACTCCTTACTGGTCGGGCTCGAGAGTGGGGCACAGCTATCTGGGAGGCAAGGGCTGAGTGTTCTAACAATTATCTGAACTTTAAAGAGGAGATGATACGGGTTTTTGATCGTTCAGTTTTTGGTAGGGAGGCTTCTAGGGCCTTGGCTTCCCTATGTCAAGGTGATCGATCCATAACGGATTACTCTATAGAGTTTCGCACTCTTGCTGCCTCTAGTGACTGGAACGAGCCGGCGCTGCTCGCTCGTTTTCTGGAGGGACTCCACGCTGAGGTTAAGGATGAGATTCTCTCCCGGGAGGTTCCTTCCAGTGTGGACTCTTTGATTGCACTCGCCATCCGCATAGAACTACGGGTAGATCTTCGTCACCGAGCTCGTGGAAGAGAGCTCGCGTTAACGGTGTTCCCCCTCTCCGCATCGCAACCATCTCCTCCCTCCGGCTCAGAGTCTGAGCCCATGCAGCTGGGAGGTATTCGCATCTCGACTAAGGAGAGGGAACGGAGGATCACCAACCGCCTTTGCCTCTATTGCGGTTCTGCTGGACATTTTGTCAATTCATGTCCAGTAAAAGCCAGAGCTCATCAGTAAGTGGAGGGCTACTGGTGAGCGCTACTACTCAGGTCTCTCCATCAAGATCCTGTACTACCATGTCGGTCCATCTACGCTGGACCGGTTCGGCTGCTTCATGCAGTGCCTTGATAGACTCTGGGGCTGAGGGTTGTTTTATGGACGAAGCATGGGCTCGGAAACATGACATTCCTCTCAGACAGTTAGGGAAGCCCACGCCCATGTTCGCCTTAGATGGTAGTCTTCTCCCCAGTATCAGATATGAGACACTACCTTTAACCCTCACAGTATCTGGTAACCACAGTGAGACCATTTCCTTTTTGATTTTTCGTTCACCTTTTACACCTGTTGTTTTGGGTCATCCCTGGCTAGTATGTCATAATCCTTCTATTAATTGGTCTAGTAATTCTATCCTATCCTGGAACGTTTCTTGTCATGTGAAGTGTTTAATGTCTGCTATCCCTCCTGTTTCTTCTGTCCCCTCTTCTCAGGAGGAACCTGGTGATTTGACAGGAGTGCCGGAGGAATATCATGATCTGCGCACGGTCTTCAGTCGGTCCAGAGCCAACTCCCTTCCTCCTCACCGGTCGTATGATTGTAGTATTGATCTCCTTCCGGGGACCACTCCCCATCGGGGTAGACTATACTCTCTGTCGGCTCCCGAACGTAAGGCTCTCTAGGATTATTTGTCTGTTTCTCTTGACGCCGGCACCGTAGTGCCTTCTTCCTCTCCTGCCGGAGCGGGGTTTTTTTTTGTTAAGAAGAAGGACGGTACTCTGCGCCCCCTGCGTGGATTATCGAGGGCTGAATGACATAACGGTTAAGAATCGTTATCCGCTTCCCCTTATGTCGTCAGCCTTCGAGATTCTGCAGGGAGCCAGGTTCTTTACTAAGTTGGACCTTCGTAATGCTTACCATCTCGTGCGCATCAGAGAGGGGGACGAGTGGAAAACGGCGTTTAACACTCCGTTAGGGCATTTTGAGTACCGGGTTCTGCCGTTTGGTCTCGCTAATGCTCCAGCTGTTTTTCAGGCATTAGTTAATGATGTACTGAGAGACATGCTGAACATCTTTGTTTTTGTCTACCTTGACGATATCCTGATTTTTTCACCGTCACTCGAGATTCATGTTCAGCACGTTCGACGTGTACTCCAACGCCTTTTAGAGAATTGTCTCTACGTGAAGGCTGAGATGTGCGCCTTTCATGTCTCCTCTGTCACATTTCTCGGTTCTGTTATTTCCGCTGAAGGCATTCAGATGGATCCCGCTAAGGTCCAGGCTGTCAGTGATTGGCCCGTTCCAAGGTCACGTGTCGAGTTGCAGCGCTTTCTAGGTTTCGCTAATTTCTATCGGCGTTTCATTCGTAATTTCGGTCAAGTTGCTGCCCCTCTCACAGCTCTTACTTCTGTCAAGACGTGCTTTAAGTGGTCCGGTTCCGCCCAGGGAGCTTTTGATCTCCTCAAGAAGCGTTTTACGTCCGCTCCTATCCTCGTTACTCCTGACGTCACTAAACAATTCATTGTCGAGGTTGACGCTTCAGAGGTGGGCGTGGGAGCCATTCTATCCCAGCGCTTCCAGTCTGACGATAAGGTCCATCCTTGCGCTTATTTTTCTCATCGCCTGTCGCCATCGGAACGCAACTATGATGTGGGTAACCGCGAACTGCTCGCCATCCGCTTAGCCCTAGGCGAATGGCGACAGTGGTTGGAGGGGGCGACCGTTCCTTTTGTCGTTTGGACTGACCATAAGAACCTTGAGTACATCCGTTCTGCCAAACGACTTAATGCACGTCAAGCTCGTTGGGCGTTGTTTTTCGCTCGTTTCGAGTTTGTGATTTGTTATCGCCCGGGTAATAAGAACACCAAGCCTGATGCCTTATCCCGTCTCTTTAGTTCTTCTGTGGCTTCTACCGATCCCGAGGGGATTCTTCCTTATGGGCGTGTTGTCGGGTTGACTGTCTGGGGAATTGAGAGACAGGTTAAGCAAGCACTCACTCACACTGCGTCGCCGCGTGCTTGTCCTAGTAACCTTCTTTTCGTTCCTGTTTCTACTCGTCTGGCTGTTCTTCAGTGGGCTCACTCTGCCAAGTTAGCTGGCCATCCCGGCGTTCAAGGTACACTTGCTTCTATTCGCCAGCGGTTTTGGTGGCCTACTCAGGAGCGTGACATGCGCCGTTTCGTGGCTGCTTGTTCGGACTGCGCGCAGACTAAGTCAGGTAACTCTCCTCCTGCCGGTCGTCTCAGACCGCTTCCCATTCCTTCTCGACCATGGTCTCACATCGCCTTAGACTTCATTACCGGTCTGCCTTCGTCTGCGGGGAAGACTGTGATTCTTACGGTTGTCGATAGGTTCTCTAAGGCGGCACATTTCATTCCCCTCGCTAAGCTTCCTTCCGCTAAGGAGACGGCACAAATCATCATTGAGAATGTGTTCAGAATTCATGGCCTCCCGTTAGACGCCGTTTCAGACAGAGGTCCGCAATTCACGTCACAGTTTTGGAGGGAGTTCTGTCGTTTGATTGGTGCTTCCGTCAGTCTCTCTTCCGGTTTTCATCCCCAGTCTAACGGTCAAGCAGAAAGGGCCAATCAGACGATTGGTCGCATATTACGCAGCCTTTCTTTTCGAAACCCTGCGTCTTGGGCAGAACAGCTCCCCTGGGCAGAATACGCTCACAACTCGCTTCCTTCGTCTGCTACCGGGCTATCTCCGTTTCAGAGTAGTCTGGGTTACCAGCCTCCTCTGTTCTCGTCCCAGCTCGCCGAGTCCAGCGTTCCCTCCGCTCAGGCGTTTGTCCAACGTTGTGAGCGCACCTGGAGGAGGGTGAGGTCTGCACTTTGCCGTTACAGGGCGCAGACTGTGAGAGCCGCCAATAAACGTAGGATTAAGAGTCCTAGGTATTGTCGCGGCCAGAGAGTGTGGCTTTCCACTCGTAACCTTCCCCTTACGACAGCTTCTCGTAAGTTGACTCCGCGGTTCATTGGTCCGTTCCGTGTCTCCCAGGTCGTCAATCCTGTCGCTGTGCGACTGCTTCTTCCGCGACATCTTCGTCGCGTCCATCCTGTCTTCCATGTCTCCTGTGTCAAGCCCTTTCTTCGCGCCCCCGTTCGTCCCCCCGTCCTTGTCGAGGGCGCACCTATTTACAAGGTACGTAGGATCATGGACATGCGTTCTCGGGGACGTGGTCACCAGTAGTTAGTGGATTGGGAGGGTTACGGTCCTGAGGAGAGGAGTTGGGTTCCATCTCGGGACGTGCTGGACCGTTCGCTGATTGATGATTTCCTCCGTTGCTGCCAGGATTCCTCCTCGAGTGCGCCAGGAGGCGCTCGGTGAGTGGGGGGGTACTGTCATGTTTTGTCATATATTGTCTTGTCCTTGTGCTTTCCCTTCTGTTTGTTTCCCCCTGCTGGTCTTATTAGGTTCGTTCCCTTTTTCTATCCCTCTCTCTCCCCCTCCCTCTCTCTCTTCTCTCTATCGTTCCGTTCCTGCTCCCAGCTGTTCCTCATTCTCCTAACTCACTCATTTACTCTTTTCACACCTGTCCCCTATTTTGCCCTCTGATTAGAGCCCTATTTCTCCCCTTGTTTTCCGCTTCTGTCCTTGTCGGATCCTTGTATGATGTTCGCTGTGCTGTGTCCTTGTCTCGCCCTGTCGTGTTTTGTCTCCTTCAGATGCTGCGTGTGAGCAGGTGTCTTAGTCTGCTACGGTCGGTGCCTTCCCGAAGCAACCTGCAGTCAATGGTCGAGTCTCCAGTCTGTCCTCGTTACTACGAGTGGATTTAATTTTTTTCCTGTTTTGTTTTCTTCTTGATTTTTCCAGGATTATTACCTTTGTCATATACTGGAATAAAGACTCTGTTTTCGTTAAGTCGCTTTTGGGTCCTCATTCACCAGCATAACACCCTATACATTTTTCAAAGAAACCAATAAAAGGACCCCTTTTAATGGATCCTCGAAGAACATTTGAAAAACCTTTTGAGGTACATTTTTTAACTCCCCACCCCCCCATTATTATTATTAATGGTAACATGCATAACAATAACAACAATAACACAGTATTTTAGTTCTCAGTGTTTATTATGATTTTAGAGGCAAAGCATAATAAAAAAATCTAAATATGAGGTAAACCTCCCAGCAGAGCACCAAGTCCAATGGATATATCCTCTGGCTTGTTGATGTTAATGTGTTGATGTTCTCCGTATCCATAGCCAGAATGATTTTGCAGTGCATGATCATCAAACAGGTTTCCTGTTGTATTCATCAGAGATATAGGGAGGGTGATGTCTGTGAATTAAAACAATTAGAATTATACAGATGTTTAAAGAAGCTGTGGCTATGTCATGCTGATGCAATTTACTTTTGGGGAATCTGGCATCCAAACAGTGCACTGTGCACCTGCTAAATTTACTTTCCAGTTTACAAGAGGTTGAAACCAGATAACTGTATATAATGATGAGATTACATTTTACCTTTATTTAACTAGGCAAGTCAGTTAACAACAAATTATTATTTACAATGACGGCCGCCAGCGTCCTAGCCCTGACCAGGACGCTGGGATAATTGTGCACCGCTCTATGGGACTCCCAATCACGGTCTGGAATTGAACCAGGTCTGTAGTGCCACCTCTAGCACTAAAATGCAGTGCCTTAGATCGCTAAGCCCATGTATCTGATGCTGTCTGGACAGAATTAGTACGACATCCCATAATCGTTTGGTCCAGATAGCATCAGATACATGATCTACACATACTGAGACAGAGAGGCGCTGTTTCGCTCGCTCGGATGCTTCAACTGCGATGTATGCTTTTTTTCTGTCCGGGCGCGTCTTGGTCAAATAAATTATCAATATTACAATATTTTATTTGAACGGGCAAGGAGGACCTGGCCCGCCCATAACGCTGGACCTGGGCCACACCCTCTTCCACGCCACCATTCCTGTGCACTGAAACGGTTTGCATACAATTAAGCTATCTGTCCAATCACTGTGTGTGCTCTCAAAGTGCAAAGTTGAAATGTGTCGTAGACGGGAGGTACTTCCACGACAGAATAGGGGTAAATGTGGCTAAGAATTGAATGGATGTCTGTGGTTTTCTCATTCTCTTCAAGGAAATTATGTAATTTCTCATTCAAAGACATTAGTAGAGGGCAAGTAACAAAATGCAATCTAAAAGCATTGCATTCCCAGAAAAGTGGACAGCGCATGGATAAGCTACTTGATACATTGTAACAATCAGGGAAGTAAATGGACAGCATGGAATTTCACAAGTAAGTTTTACTGATACATTTTTGCGTTATTGTTTATGGGTTTTTTTTTGCTACAGAATGCACACTAGTTCAATTAAGGATATTTGACAGAAGATTCCCGAAAGTAGTTTGGCCAAAGCAATCTTCTCGGCGTAGAATGCCACGCAGGCAATAGCCTACTACTACTATCCAAACTAAAGAAACGAAGTTGAATGGGGGTTGATAAGTAGGCTATGACCCGCGAATGCATTAGTAAGATACTGTGACATTATATCTAGATTTAGGCCAACTAAAATGAGGGCGATAAAGATAAGGAAATACTTTAGGGGTAGTGGGAGGGTACTTGCATTTGTTTTCATTGCATCTATTATTTGGCTGCTGTTCGACATGGCAGCGCTTCGCCTGTCATTAAATGACGTTAACAGCCAACTTTTAAAAGAAAGCGTAGTAAAGGAAAGGCAGGTTGTCAGACAGCAGGCCACGAAACGTACTAAGTTAGTGCATAGGGGGTTTAAAAATCCAGTACAGAGAGTAGACTTGGACCTGGATGAGGCAGGTAATAAAGATCCACTCCAGGATGAAAATAAAGTCCTTGAAGTGTACAGGAAGCGAGGACCCGCTGTCAAAAATGACCCACAGTTTATGGACAAAGTAAACTCGCATGAGCAACAAGGAGGGAATGTCCAACCAAAGTTAGAACATGCTGTCATCTTTAAGCATAACCAAATCGAGCCTGTGCATCATGTCACAGCACACTTGAGTGTGCCTTTGAATACGAAAGCACCTGTCAAAGATCCTTTGCCCGTCAAAGATGTGTCAAAAAAGGCAGTGGACTTGGTGCTGGAGGATGGGAAAGTAGGACCTACGGAGAGGGATAAGATTGTGGCATTCCCTGCAGCAGTAGGCTCGAACTTTACCAAAGTGCCACCTGGTGTTCAGGAAGGAAAACATGTTGAAACGCCTGCCTCAAAAAATACAGGAGGGAACCAAGAGGGAAATATAGACCTAGTGCAAAAAGGCAAAGAAAATATTGACTCCAAGACACAGAAGAAAGTCAAAAACTCACTTGAGCCTGGCAAACAAGAAAGCTTTATTAAAGACAAAGTTGCAGTGGACTACACAGTTAAACCTGTCAAAAATGATCTACTAAAAGGAGAAGAGGTGATTGTCAACAAAGAGGACAAACAGATCAATGAGCTTGATAAAGGTAACCCTGAAGCCCTAAAGGAGTCCTTACCACCTACAGCAAAGCCAAAACGCCAACAAGGAGTTCCCACAAATTCCACAGTTGTTCGAAACACAGGCGTCCACAAAGTGCTGGCATTAGACATGACCCAAGCGCCTAGAGATGCCAACGCAATTGGGCAATTTGGGCAAGCAGCCATGGTGCCCAGTGACAAAGAGCAGGAGGTGAGGAACCGTTGGAATGAGGGCCATTTCAACGTCTACCTGAGTGACCAGATCCCTGTGGACAGAGCCATCCCAGACACCAGACCTCATACGTGAGTCACACTGTTGCCTGGACCACACCATGTTTACTTACTCACCCCCACACTCCTGTCAATCATACAGTATACTAATGGTTAGTGTTAAGTAACCTCTTTCCATTGTTGTTCTCCAGGTGTTCTGAGAGTGTGGTCCATGATTATTTGCCCACCACCAGTGTGATATTCTGCTTTGTGGACGAGGTGTGGTCCACTTTGCTCCGGTCTGTCCACAGTGTCCTCAACCGGTCTCCACCACACCTTCTCAAAGAGATCATCCTGGTGGATGACTTTAGTGCCAAAGGTAAGAATGGGGAAAGGCAATAGAATTGTTTAGATATACAGTACCAGTCAAAAGTATGGACACCTACTCATTCAAGGTTTTTTAAATGTATTTTTACTGTCTTCTACATTGTAGAATAATAGTGAAGACTTATAAACTATGAAATAACACATGGAATCATGTAGTAACCAAAAAATGAAAATATATGGTAGATTCTTCAAAGTAGCCACCCTTTGCCTTGATGACAGCTTTATGCACTCTTGGCATTCTCTCAACCAGCTTCACCTGGAATGCTTTTCCAACAGTCTTGAAGGAGTTCCCACATATGCTGAGCTCTTGTTGGCTGCTTTTCCTTCACTCTGGGGTCCAACTCATCCCAAACCATCTCAATTGGGTTGAGGTCGGGTGATTGTGGAGGCCAGGTCATCAGATGCAGCACTCATCACTCTCCTTCTTGGTCAAATAGCCTTTGTACAGCCTTTACATCGTCCTGTATTGTCCCACTAAGCGCAAACCAGATGGGATGGCGTATCGCTGCAGAATGCAGTGGTAGCCATGCTGCTTAAGTGTGCCTTGAATTCTAAGTAAATCAGACGGTATCACCAGCAAAGCATCATCACACCACCTCCTCCATGCTTCACAGTGGGAACCACACATGCAGAGAGATCATCCGTTTACCTACTCTGCGTCTCACAAAGACACGGCGGTTGGAACCAAAAATCTCAAATTCTCAAATCAAAGGACACATTTCCACTGGTCTAATGTCCATTGCTCGTGTTTCTTGGCCCAAGCAAGTCTCTTCTTATTATTGGTGTCCTTTTAGTAGTGGTTTCTTTGCAGCAATTTGACCATGAAGGCCTGATTCACACTGTCTCCTCGGAACAGTTGATGTTGATGTCTGTTACTTGAACTCTGTGAAGCAGTTATTTGGGCTGCAATTTCTGAGGCTGGTAACTCTAATGAACTTATCCTCTGCAGCAGAGGTAACTCTAGGTCTTCCTTTCTTGTGGCGGTCCTCATGAGCGCCAGTTTCATCAAAGCGTTTGATGGTTTTTGCGACTGCACTTGAAGAAACGTTCAAAGTTCTTGAAATGTTCTGCATTGACTGACCTTCATGTCTTAAAGTAATGGACTGTCATTTCTCGTTGCTTATTTGAGCTGTTCTTGCCATAATATGAACTTGGTATTTTACCAAGTAGAGCTATTTTCTGTATACCAACCCTAACTTGTCACAACACAACTGATAGGCTCAAAAGCATTAAGGAAAGAAATTCCATCAATTTAAGTTTTAACAAGGCACACCTGTTAATTGAAATGCATTCCAGGTGACTACCTCCTGAAGCTGGTTGAGAGAATGCCAAGAGTGCAAAGCTGTCATCAATGCCAAGAGTGCAAAGCTGTCATCAATGCAACGGTTGCCTACTCTGTAGAATCTAAAATATATTTTGGTTGGTTAATACATGATGTGTTATTTCAGAGTTTTGATGTCTTCACTATTATTCTACAATGTAAAAAATAAAATAACCCTTGAATGAGGTGTGTCAACTTTTGACTGGTAGTGTGTGTGTGTGTGTGTGTGTGTGTGTGTGTGTGTGTGTGTGTGTGTGTGTGTGTGTGTGTGTGTGTGTGTGTGTGTGTGTGTGTGTGTGTGTGTGTGTGTGTGTGTGTTACACACATTTTAATAGGATGTCTTAGGGAGGGGCTTTCCTGGTGAACAGTACAGCTGGTGTAATAGGAATTTCCAAGTGAACAATGGAGAACAGCAGTCACAGATTTAGTCAACAAAAAATCAACAGGTAGATAGAAGGAGAGCAAATGTCTAACTGGCCTCTTGGAGACGGGCACTTTTCTATATACTAATCAGACAGCACCAAATGTTCTGTAAACACCAGCCTGAGAAGCGTGTAGGAAGTCAATAACAAAGTCGGTGACTAAAATAAAGTGCATTTAAAATCTCTGTGTTCACAGTCCTTGTACCTCCAGTCTGCGTCAATCATTATGAATGGATACTACAGAGAATCATCCTTAACATTCCACAAGTCTAGTGACCATCAACCCGTACCTTGAGTTTCACAAACAGAACACTGGAAAAATGTGTGTTACAGGAAGGGGAACTGTATAAATATGCTTAACATTGTGTTAAAGTGTTGTGGTTTTATATAGAGGTTTGTATATTTTCAGCCAGTAGTTTTGAAAGTATTGCTCACAAGTCAAAACAATCTTCAATGTCATCCATTTCGTATATGTTACGTCCAGCAATTCGTATGACCTGTTACCAATTCCAATTTATACAATATTTTACGACTGTGTAAGTGCTTTCACTATGAAAGGGGATGAGCGTGAAACTCAATTGAACAAAATATTTGAACTATTGATTGTAAGGATTGCTTGGCTTTCTACACCAGGCGGCGATTAGATGTTTTGTTATGCATTTATAAACTGTAAAATTACACGGAGTTCAAAGCATAAGGTTTAAAAAAATAAGACAAGGTTTTCAAGATCCTGTTCATTCTCCTTTAATCGCTATAAACTAAATATGAACTTTATTAATCTTGGGAGACATCTTAAAGAGTTTCCTGAACAGGTGATGTTGCTCTCTGCCCAAATGACTTATAGCTTACAATTAGGGCCTGGAGTTTTTCCTGGTGTCGTGGTCGGGAGGATAAACTCAGAGCTGTAAGCTTACTTGCCCTCAATCCACTCTCTCAGAATATCTCAAGGACCATCTGGATGTGTACATGTCCCAGTATCCCAAAGTACGGATCGTTCGTCTGAAGGAGAGGCAGGGTTTGATCCGAGCTAGGCTGGCAGGAGCCGCCATTGCCAAAGGTAACCAACCACATCCTGTCGTTGCCGCTTTCTCATTTATTAGTTTGCTGTATAAACAAAAAATCCTATACAAATAATCTCAATCCTGTCCTCCCATGTATGTGGCAGCCAAGCGTCCCTGTGGGTTTTGTGTTTGTCTTCAGCGGGTTTGTTTGCATTTCTCACAGGTGACGTTTTGACCTTTCTTGACTCTCATATCGAATGCAACGTGGGCTGGCTGGAACCTCTGCTGGAGAGAGTGTACATGGACCGGAGGAAAGTGGCCTGCCCAGTCATCGAAGTCATCAGTGACAAGGATTTGAGGTAATGTGTTATTACCATTATACATTATGCCTGCGTCCCTGGTCAAAAGTAGTGCACTATATAGGGACTAGGGAATCCTTTGGGACGCTTCCTGGGCCATATGGACAAAAATGCATATCAGGATAAATTGACTGAATTATCATGATAAATTGAGCGATAAATGTATGACATTGATGTGCATCAGTTACTTTTCTAGGTGCCTCTGAATGTTGTAGCTATCAATTGTCCCATTTAGTATTAGCAGCCTTATTCCATTCTCTAGTGTAGGCTGCTTATCGTAATTATGAGTAAAATGTCCTCGGCGTAGTCTGTTCGGTCGGCGTTGATCATTTTCGATTTATGGTTCTAGTTTGAGTTATTATTCAACCTCATTGTCCACATTTTGGTCTGTCGGTACCCTGTGGGGGGCACAATGTCTCATAGTGATATTTCTAAAGGTCTATGCACCTAGTGGGCCATTCTCACTTCGACAAAGCTCACTTAGCTGACTATGTCCCTAGTGTTGCAAAATGTGCGACCGGAATGGTAGCTGCGTGTGTTACCTACACGTAACACATCATTAGAGCGCTTTTATTCACAGCTATCCGTCTGACACGTTTTCAACAGACCTTTGACCGCAAAGGTTCATATTGGAATTACCTGTCTACATTGGTGTTAAAAAGAGAGAGTGATCACCATAGAGTTCTCAGCTTCTTTTTATACATCCAGATCTGATGCAACATCCTGTTTACTGGAAGTCGGTCCTTGTAATGTTGATTTCAGGCTCCTGTGTGATTTAATCCAATTCATCTGAGTTATGTGCATTTAATTCCCTCATGCATTATTCCTCCAGTAGTGTAATATTTGGTTGATTATGTTTTGTGTTTTTACAGCTATGTGTTGGTTGACAACTTCCAAAGAGGCGTGTTCAAATGGCCCTTGGTATTTGGGTGGAGCACGTTATCAAAGGACACCATCAAGAAGAATCACATGAAGGATTCAGATCCCATCAGGTAGTGCTGTATTTCCTTACACCCCTCGTGACTGTTCATTCACATAGTGATAGTTGCAGATGAGTTCAACAACATAAGGGCCCTGTTCCAAAACCATCGATCTATACATGATTGGATAGGTCAAAGCTAGGTTACGCTTACTCATTACTTTCACCAATCCAACCAATTGAGATCAGTGATTACTTGAAGGAAGAGGCCAAGGTCTGACTCATATCCTGATTCCTTTGTGAGAGTTGATAAGACCTAGGAGGAATGTTGTTTTTGTATTCTTCACTTTCTCAATCTTTTTGCTAACTGTGTTCATTAGTGTACACTGTAGCAAAATGTTTTGCAACAGAAAATTAAAACAAGTATTTGTAATTGGACAAGTTCAGGTAGTCCTTCCCTGTTTCAGTCCATTTTCTTCCGTTTGGTGCCTAATGAATACAACCCTGGACTGTGTTTTGTTCCTCAGATGTCCTGTCATGGCAGGAGGCCTTTTCTCCATCGATAAGAAGTACTTCTATGAACTGGGCTCTTATGATCCTGGCCTGGATGTATGGGGTGGAGAGAACATGGAGATCTCTTTTAAGGTAAGTTGTGGAACTGGGCGATATGGACAAAAGTCCAGATCGTGATAAATTGTCTGAATTGATGCGATTAATGATAAATGGAAGGTTTACTTTTAACATTAATGTGCACCTATACTATACTATGCTATACTGCTACTTATTGTAATGAACGATATCAGGAAAATGCCTGGGTTAAATGTGTCTAATTGCCGGTTTATCATCCCAGCTCTAGTCATTTGGACACATTTTCCCATGTGTTATTAGTCTGTTTGCAGATCAATTTGAACAAGAGGTTTGTTATTCGACAACCTGTCCCAGGATTACACCGTTAACTCTGACTCATGATCAAGGCTGCTTCGCAAATGGCATCCTATTCCCTACATAGTGCACTACTTTCGCCCAGAGCCCTATGAAGAATAAAATAGGGTGCCATTTGGGATGCTTCTCAAATGATCTGATCACACCCTATGTTGTTTTTTTTGCAGATTTGGATGTGCGGAGGTGAGATCGAGATCATCCCGTGTTCCCGAGTGGGCCATATTTTCCGAGGCGAGAACCCGTACAAGTTTCCCAAGGACAGACAGAAGACTGTTGAGCGTAACCTGGCCAGGGTGGCAGAGGTGTGGCTGGATGAGTACAGGGACCTGTTCTACGGCCATGGATACCTCCATCTGCTGGATAGGAGTATCATCGACATCGGCAACCTCACAGACCAGATCGAACTCAGGAAGAAGCTTGAGTGCAAGAGCTTCAAGTGGTACCTGGACAACGTGTACCCAGACATGGTCGCTCCACTGGTCAAAGCTGAGGGGCTGGTAGGTGTACTTTTTTACAGTAGTAAATAGTATTAATGGATTAGGTTTACAGTATGATGCTCAAAGCGTTTACATGGTATGTGCCTTATTGCTGCAGTTTATAACTACGTTTGACACACTTCTAATCATTGTCTTTTATTACGTTTTTTTGATTTTTGGGGGGATTCATCAATAGGAATCTAATTTTTGCTTTCAGGCTGTTCACCTTCGACTATATCGCATTGTTGCTCTTTTTCGGGGAAGCGATTTTTACTCTTAATTTAACTGGAGAAACAAACAAAGTATCCCTCATCTCGATGTTGAGAGACAATTGTACTTTTTTTCTGGGGGGGGGGGTTGTTTTCTTGTCTCTTCTCAATGCCTCTGTAACTCAGACAGATGTCAATTGTCCTCTTATCTGAACAAAGAGTGGCTGTCTCGTCAGGCTTGTGACAATTCTGTCAGCATTTGTTGAAGGCACAGAATGAAAGAGAAGCCTTTCCACTGTCAATATGGTGCAGTGACACTACCTATGTAAGCACATTTTATGACTGCTCTAGGCATTGTCATGTGATGTTATACCTGTGATCTTCCTTTGCTAGGTTTTCAATCGTGGAGTCAGAAAATGCCTCGCTCTGCAGGATGGCTCCCTTGCCTTTGAGACATGTGATCTCAGCAAGCTGGTAAATAGTCCCAGCTTCCCCATTTGATATGAAATGCTTTTGTTTAATGGCTATAACACATAGCATAGCTCCAGATGCGTTCACTATGGGATTCCTGTTTAATTCAACACACACCCAACCGGTCTTGAAAACCCCCGTAGTTGTCATGAAGTCTAATTTATATGATCGACACTAAGGATGCGTCCCAAATTACACCCAATTCCCTAGATAGTGCACTACCGTACGGGCCCTGGTCAAAAGCAGTGCAGTATATAGGTAATAAGAGAGCCTGCATCCCTAATTGCAAACTCTACCCCTCTGTCCCTAAACCTCAGAGTCAACACTTCAATTACACCTGGATGAGGCACGTTCGCCAGAAGGATGTCTGTGTCACTGCTCATGGCAAAGGGACCAGTCTGGCTCTGCAGCCGTGTGACAACACCAAGCCACAGCTACGATGGCTCCACAAGGCCGCCAACTCTGCTCTGGTAGGTTCACTTTACAATGGTTGTTTTTCTGAATCTTGGTTTTGAGGTAGAGTATTAAGTCATTCCTGAGCCAAGCCGCTTATAAGTGTCAGCGTTGCATGCAGCATATTTCCAGTGTGTGAGGAGGAAATTCGGCAACCCTTTGGTGGATGGCAGATGTTGAGAACTGCTTCTTTACTGTTAAAACCAACTATTTTCGTCCCGTCGCTTTCATCAGGGTTTTTGCACATGAATTCGCAACACCTTGGTTGGAGCGAGAGGTAGCCAGCAGTGTTCCTTTCAGTTGCTGGATGAAAGTTACCATTATGGTGATTTCAGTGGTATTCCCCCTGTGTTCTCTTTGCTCAGGTGGAGCACCTCATAGCGGAGCATAGTCCCCGGCGTCTGTGCCTGGAGGCTGGGGCTCTGGATGACAGCATACAGCTGAAGGAGTGCCAGTCTACCAGTCCCTACCAGAAGTGGCAGTTCACACATTACCACACTGTGTGATGGGAGTACAGGGCTACAGCACTGTTCCTGCATTAGAGATTGACACTAAAGTACTTGACTGTACTATATGCATTTGGATGTGTTCAGTGTATTTCTGCAATGGGATATGCATGGTGCTGCTGGTATGTTGGTGTGAGGGTGGTGTTGGGACGTGCAATGCTTTTTTACTTCTCCTTTTTATCATGATCAAGCTTCACTTGGAATTTTTAATTTTTGCATGACTGAGGCCCCGGAATGATTTGAAAGGACAGCTGATACACAGTGTAATTACAGTTGTGTATTTGATGGCATAGTTTACTGGTGTAGGCTATACAAATAAATAATAGTTGCATACTCGTATACAGTGGCTTAAAGAAGTATTCACCACCACCCCCCCCTTGGCATTTTTCCTATTTAGTTGCCTTACAACCTGGAATTAAAATATATATATTTTTTTATTTTTTGGGGGGGGGGGTTGTTGTATCATTTGATTTACACAACATGCCTACCACTTTGAAGATGCAAAATATTTTTCCTTGTGAGACAGACAAGAAATAAGACAAAAAAACAACTTGGGCATGCATAACTATTCACCCTCCCAAATTCAATACATTGTAGAGCCACCTTTCGCAGCAATTACAGCTGAAAGTCTCTTGGGGAATGTCTCTATAAGCTTGGCACGTCTAGCAACTGGGATTTTTGCCCATTCTTCAAGGCAAAACTGCTCCAGCCTCTTCAGATTGGATGGGTTCCGCTGGTGTACAGCAATCTTTAAGTTATACCACAGATTCTCAATTGGGATTGCGGTCTAGGCTTTGATTAGGCCATTCCAAGACATTTAAATATCGCCCCTTAAAGCAACACTTGAGTGGTTTATCAGTATGCTTAGGGTCATTGGAAGACTGAAACTGAGACTGTATTTAGCGCCATCCAGTTGCCCAGTCCCCGCCGATGGAAAAACATCCTCACAGCATGATGCTGCCACCACCATGGGGAAGATTTTCTCAGGGTGATGAGGTGTTGGGTTTGTCCCAGCCTTAGTGTTTTCCTTGATGGCCAAAAAGCTCAATTTTAGTCTCATCTGACCAGAGTAACTTCTTCCATATGTTTGGGGAGTCTCCCACATGCCTTTAGGTGAACACCAAACGTGTTTGCATATTTTGTTCTTTAAGCAATGGCTGTTCTCAGGCCACTCTTCCGTAAAGCCCGGCTCTGGAATGTACGGCTTAAAGTGGTCCTATGGACAGATACTCCAATCTCAGCTGTGGTGCTTTGCAGCTCCTTCGGGGTTCTCTTTGTTGCGCCTCTGATTAATGCCCTCCTTGACTGGTGAGTTTTGGTGAGCGGCCCTCTCTTGGCAGGTTTGTTGTGGTGCCGTATTCTTTCCGTTCTTTAATCATGGATTTGATGGTGCTCAGTGGGATGTTTCAGATTTTTTTTTGTAACCCAACCCTGAATTCTCCACAACTTTGTCCCTGACCTGTTTGGAGAGCTCCTTGGTCTTCATGGTGCCCCTTGCTTAGTGGTGTTGCAGACTCTGGGGCCTTTCAGAACAGGTGTGTGTGTGTATATTTACACTGAGATCATGTGACACTTAGATTGCACACAGGTGAACTTAAAAAAAAAAAAAAAAAATGTGACTTCTGAAGGTAATTGGTTGCACCAGATCTTTAGGGGCTTCATAGCAAAGGGGGTGAATACATATGCACACACCACTTTACCGTTTTCAATTCACTTCAACCAATTTGGATTGTTTTGTGTGTGTCCGTTAAATGAAACACATTTAAATTACAGGTTGTAATGCAACAAACTTGGAAAAATGCCAAGGGGGAGTGAATACTTTTACAAGGCACTGTGTGTACGGATGTATGTGTATATAAGCTCTGTGGTTTTACTCAAATTACTGTGAGCTTGTTTATAGAGGGTGTGACTCTCTTTAGCTTTATAGCCTACAGTTTACTTGCCGTTAGTCAACACCTCTACTAACTTTTCTGTGTGCGCCAGCTCATGCTTTTCACTAGTGTATAATTGGTTTTACATGCATGTTCACCAGCTTTGCAAAAATGAATTCTCATGCCTTGGCAAATCAATCACGAATGTGCCTTTTTGATTATTTACATGAGTATTTGTTTCCTGCAGATGAAGTTGGAAGTTTCAGGAATTGTATTTCACAATTCCTGACATTTTAATCTTAGTCCCTGTTTTAGTTCAGTTAGGATCACCACTTAATTTTAAGAATGTGAAATGTCAGAATAATAGTAGAGAGCGATTTTTATTTCAGCTTTTATTTCTTTCATCACAATCCCAGTGGGTCAAAAGTTTACATGCACTCAATTAGTATTTGGTAGCATTGCCTTTAAATTGTTTAACTTGGGTCAAATGTTTCAGGTAGCTTCCCACAATAAGTTGGGTGAATTTTGGCCCATTCCTCCTGACAGAGCTGGTGTAACTGAGTGAGTCAGGTTTGTAGGCCTCATTGCTCACATGCTTTTTCAGTTCTGCTCACAATTATTTTTATAGGATTTAGGTCAGGGCTTTGTGATGGCCACTCCAATACCTTGACTTTGTTGTCCTTAAGCCAACTTTGGAAGTATGCTTGGGGTCATTGTCCACTTGGAAGACTCATTTGTGACCAAGCTTTAACTTCCTGACTGATGTCTTGATGTTACTTCAATATTTCCACACAATTTTCCTTCCTCGTGATGTCCTCTATTTTGTGAAGTGCACCAGTCCTTCCCGCAGCAAAGCAAACCCACAACATGATGTTGTCACCCCCGTGCTTACCGGTTGGGATGATGTTCTTTGGCTTGCACGCTTCCCCCTTTTTCCTCCAAACATAACAATGGTCATTATGGCCAAACATTTCTATTTTTGTTTCATCAGACCAGAGGACATTTCTCCAAAAAGTACGATCTTTGTCCCCATGACCAGTTGCAAACCGTAGTCTGGCTTTTTTTATGGCGGTTTTGGAGCAGTGATTTCTTCCTTGCCGAGCAGCCTTTCAGTTTATGTCGATATTGGACTCGTTTTACTGTGGATGTAGATATTTTTGTACCTTTTTCCTCGCATCTTCACAAGGTCCTTTTTGCTGTTGTTCTGGGATTGATTTGCACTTTTCTCACCAAAGTACGTTCATCTCTAGGAGACAGAACGCATCTCCTACCTGAGCGGTATGACGGCTGCGTGGTCCCATGATGTTTAGACTTGCGTACAATTGTTTGTACAGATGAACGTGGTACCTTCAGGCATTTTGGAAATTGCTCCCAAGGGTGAACCAGACTTGAGGTCTTGGCTGATTTTTTTTTATTTTATATTTTTTATATTGATTTTCCCATGGTGTCAAGCAAAAGAGGCAATGAGTTTGAAGGTAGGCTTTGAAATACATCCACAGGTACATCTCAAATATACTCAAATGATGTCAATTAGCCAATCAGAAGCTTCTAAAGCTATGACATAATTTTCTGAAATATTCCAAGCTGTTTAAAGGCACAGTCAACTTTGTGTATGTACACTTCTGACCCACTGGAATTGTAATACAGTGAATTAAACTGTCTAAACAATGGTTAGAAAAATTACTTGTGTCATGCACAAAGTAGATGTGCTAACCGACTTGCCAAAACCTATAGTTTGAACAAGAAATTTGTGGAGTGGTTGAAAAACGAGTTTGAATGATTCCAACCTAAGTGTATGTAAACTTCCGACTTCCGACTGTATTTTAGCTCCATTTGACCATTTGACCACACAATTTCCCATATTTGTTTCAGTGCCAGATGGCTGGATATTTTATGCCACTTTGATTTCATGTAAATAGATCTGTTCTGTCCGTGTACCATTTTTACTGTTTGAAATATCATTTTGATGTACAAATTTAAATGCATGCAGTGTGCATGAGTCTGTTTTGGCATTACATATCACAGATAGCAAAGCTAAAGACATCTGACATTTTCTTTGAGATAAAATAGTATTGCATTATGAGTCAGCTCCGGGTTGAAGTTTTCCCTAGGTACAGATCTGTGATCAGCTTCCCCTCCCCAATTCTAACCTCAATGATTAGTGGGGAACATTTCAAACTGACCCAAGATCAGTGTCTAAGGGCAACTTCACCCTTCACTTTATGGCTCGCCTGGTATAATAAGAGCTGCTTGTTTTTTTTTACTATGGTTGTAGGTTTAGTGCATACTGTATGTACATTTCTTTAACAATAGAGGGAACTGTTGATACCAAAGATGAACGATGGGATTTTCTTTCTCCAAACTCACACACATCAATGTTAATTTCCTTTTAATGAATAGATATTAATGTTCTTTTTCCACAAAAACATATTCCAGGAGAACATGTACACTGTACTCATGGAAATATTCGTGTTATAGGGGTTTAACATTATTAGTTGGTTCAGTTCTTATAGCCTAAGGTGAACGTGTGTGTGTGTGTGTGTGTACATTTTAAATAGCAGAACTTTACATATAGGGTTGATCACCTGAAATTCAGATTTGCAGTGCTTAGCAAAGTGTATTGAAATGTTTACAGGCCAGGAGCCCCTGGGGAATGCAAGTTGTAATGTTTTGCTAGTAGGATTATTAGCTCCCCAAGCCTCTTTTTAAAAAATGTTTTTTTATTTTATTTGCTTATCAAATACCTGCCATACATAATCAAATGTTCCCCGCTAATTTTCTAATTAAATAACACTACTATGCATATTGAGCTCCTCTCAGCAGTCATTCCAAGTCTGTGAGAACTCTTTACATGTCAATCATTCTTTTGGCTTCAGTAGAGACTTAACGTTACAGTGAAATGTCAATATTTGAAATATGATACACTGAAAATCTGTTAGGATTGTGTATTAGACAGACTTAACCAACGACGATAGGTGATCGTTATTCCAATTTGCATAGCGACTGGTTTAGCATGCCCCCATCCAGCTCCATTCAGTTGAAGTAAAGCTGCACCATCTTCAAGATATTAACTTGATGTAATGTTATAGATTCATCCGGGACTCAAACTCGTCGATCTTCTGGCGAGTGTTACCTTTGCGTATCTTTCTGTAGGAGACAGTGCTATATTTGGAACTGGTGTTGTGGTTGGAAGATTTCTGATGACTGGGCCGGCCAGACTTCTGTCCTTCTGAGGACTGGGAACTTGTACCCTGACAGGCCAGGGAATCCTGGGAACCTTTGTCTGTGTCCTCCTCATCCTGACTCGCACTGTTGGGCTCGTCACCAGAGGAGCATGGGGCCTCTGCCGCCCTGTATAGCTGAGGTTCCTCAGGTACAGGCGGGGGAGTACTAACAGGTGTCTGCTCCTGTGTATCTTTCACCTCCATCTTGTGTGAAGCAGAAGCTTAAATGCAGAAGTACACATTTGTCACTTGTTCTCAGAACAATTTTAATGTTCTGAGTTCTCTCATTATAGTGTACTAAATAATATAAATCTGCTTATGAATGTGGTTATATGGTAATTTTACCAAAAATATTCATTGTGGAATGACTGTGCTGGATTATTGATACTGACAATTTTACTTTGATTGTATGGAATATTCTCCGTATAATGCTGAGTTCCTTACCTTTGTTCATCAATGTGTCCTGTCTTGTATGTTTTTGTGGCTCTGCAAGTGTTTGAGTTGGGATTTGTGCCAATGTTTCTGTCTGGACTGTCTGGGGCTTAGTTCGGCCACTGGTGATGTGATGTGGCCCAGTATCACCCTTACCCGAAAGGGCAGAGCTCCGATGTTCCCCTCCTTCCGTGATGGGATCTTTCCCTGTTCCATTCTCCATGACTACACCGGCTGCCTCAGCCTTAAGTAGGCTCACCTTCCCATTCTGTGGTTGAGCTGATTTCTCGGTGGACCCACAGACCAAGGGACAAGACCTTCCTTCCCCATCTAATGGAGCATCACCGTCATCATAGAACACAGAGTCATCTCCCTCCTCCTCCTCCACAGCCTGCTCCAGAGACTGGATGGCTCCCAGACTCATCCCACTGATGATCTCCACCACCTGGGATGCCACCCTGTTTGTATTCCCCTCCATCCCGTCCCGGTCCAGTGGAGGAGGATTGCTATTTTCTCTGTCCATAGTTTTTGTTTTTACCTCCCTTTTGTGGTGTTGAAATAATCAGATTTCTCCGACTTCGTCAATTGTCCACCTTTGATTTTTCCTGACTAGCATTTTGTCGTTGCAGTTGCCAGACAGTTTGAGCGTCTTCAGCCGGCCAATGCGGTCATCCAATCAAAATACTCATTCTCGGTCCTAGTTATCCCGTTGGCTAGTAAGGGAGAGTACCATCCTGCATTTTAATCAATGATGCGAGCTGTCTTTTTTTTTCTTTTTGTGCTAGTGTGCGATGTAATTCTTTTAAGCATGTTTGAGCCAGTGAAGAACAGAGGTTTTGTGTTGGACCAACAAATGGCTCTTTGTCTGTGTGACTTGGACAAGTGAACTGATTGTACTGATTGTTTAGTATAATCCATCCTGAGTGACCACCTCCCCTGTGCCATTCTGAGACCAGATGAACGTTCTCCTGTATGTTTACTCATGTGGAAAGCAGGGTAAGCTACGGCGTTAAGGGCACATGTTGCCTGCTTAAGGGTCCCTTAAGAGATGGCAACAAGAACACCAACCATTGCTGGCTAAGTTGCATCATTTCATATCACGTATGGCAGTAAGTCGCTTTGTATAAAAGCGTCTGCTAAATGGGATATTGTCATATAGCTGTGTAAAAAGAGAATATAAGGTTTACATTCTGTATGCTCTCTAATTCTCTTTTTAGCAGCTCTTTTCTTTGTTTACCGTCTTCTCATTTAACTCTAAGCTAACAGAATGTAAGGGAAAGGATAGTCTATCAGTATAGAGCTGTAGCCTGACCACCCTGTTAACCTCAGTGTAAGCCGTTAGTGCCCCCCCCCCAACCTCTTCTACGTTAACATATGGAATTTTTTAAGATGGTCAGACAATGGATCATTTATCTATTTGATTTGAAATCATTTGGTCTTTACTACTATAGGCCATAGAGCCGCATTGAGCAACATTCATAAATAGCAACAAACAAATCATGAGGAATGTTTAAGTGTCTGTCCTATCTAGGAAATATAAGAAAGCTCAGGAAATGTGTGTGCATTTTTTTTTGCCGCACAACTACTTAATTTGTTACTACGGGTTACTTTCAAGTGTCGGGACTCTTCTGGAGGTAGAGAAACAGAACACCATGTTTTTATTAAGGGGTTAATCCGGTCTCCCCTGGTCTGGAAGAATAAGCATGGAGTGCTTTGGGATTCCAATCTTCTGGTGTAGGTCAACAGTATATGTACATTTCCTTTTAACTGTCCTACTTATATTTCACAGACACACTTATCAACAGCAACTTACAGGAGCAAATGGGGTTCAGGTTCAGTGCCTTGCTCAAGGGCACAATGAGGTGTTTCACCTAGTCAGCTTGGGAATTCGAACCAGAAACCTTTTGGTTACAAGTCCAACGCTCTTAACCACCAGGATACCTGCCGCCCCACTTCAGAACCTCACTGGCATCACATTTGGCAAGATATTGTGAACCTCATTCTCCTTTTACAGTGTGGCATTGTACTGTATGTTCTGATATAATTCAAAGTCCTAAGCATTTAATGCTTGCAATGCCATCTAGTGGATGTTAATCAGGTTTTTTTCACTCACAGATGTACTTAAATAATAGAAGGCAGTATGAGAGAGAGAGAGAATATGTAAATAGTTGGCTCCTAAACTGTCGCTATACACTTTATTTGTGTAAAATTATACAGTCACTTGTCTTCAGGGAATTTTAAACATGTCTTATGAATCTCAATGAAAGCAGCAAATGGCACACATCAAGCATACATTCAAAACAGTCGTATCATTCCATGGCACTCTGTTAGAATGCCATGAATTAGAGGGAAGCCGGTTCTTATTTGTAGTATAACTGAAAGTAAGTTGTAGATAACCTGAAACTTGGGTATGGGTACAAAAATAGTGAAGAAAATAGCTCCTTCTCTGCCCACATCCTGTTTTGAACTATGAAGTTAGCTACCTGGTTAAGAACTCACTTTTTAGGTGACAAACCTGACAGACTTGCTGCTAAATTCTTTCATTGCATGCATCAAATATGCAAAGCACAACACTTCAAGTTATATACAAGCAAAATATTGAATTGAGGAAAATCATGGCTTTTCATGCATAGTTGTCACCCTACATACAATGGTAACATTTTTGGAAATGGCAAGCACAATCTTTGTTGCACTGTCTGCACACACATGAACTGAGTTCCCGTGTTCTATATTCCAAATAATTGTTACCGTTAAGGATTAATGCTGTTTTCTCATTATGAAAATTGTGCATCACGTATACAGTATCTATAGATAACTGAAGGCCTTTGTCAACGGGATATTTCTCTTTATCCCTATAATGTTCACTGAGTGGCTACGCCTGAGCCAGGGGCACGGTGTCCATATTGGCAATGCTTCAGTCTCAGCAGGAAATGTTTGTATTGAACTTCACATCAGACACAGACCTACTGTAGCGTTCGTTCATAGGTCAGGTGTCTCCTCCTCCACTGAGTGGTTGAATCCAGGGATGAACTTCAGGATGTGTTTGCGGACGCTGGCTCTCCTAGCCTTCCTGGGGAGTGTCCCGAACAGGGAGGAGGCTCTGGAGGGGTCCCAAGAAGAGGAGGAGAGGGAGCCACTGCTGCTAGCCAGGCTATCGCTACGGGGACGGCTGAGGCTGGCCAGGGCCCTGGGCATTTCCTGGGGGAAGTCTGTGGAGAAGAAGCAGCTATCATCTGGACTGGCCACATTGCAGGGGCTGGGAGAGCTCAGATCCCCAAACACACTGGCCAGGTCACTGTCCTCTGTCATCCCACTCCGGCAGCTACTGTCACTGGAGAAACGGTGGCCACAGTAGTCATTGTGTCCAGATGGCGACAGTAGAGACATCAGGGAGTCCATAGAGGGGTGTAGAGAACTGTCATTCAGGTTACCTGGAGACAAGGGAAGGGCAGTTAGTTGACTTCTCCAACCACAGTATTCATGTGCACTGTGACGGATGTGGTTGATTGACAGGACATTTTTATATCAATTACTTCTCAGTTAATGCGTCACAATGACAGTAAACGAAGCTCGTTAATGCACCTCAGCGTTTACTTGTCATTTTCACATCGGCTAATGCGACAGGAAGTTCTGTGGTTTCACAGCTGGGCAAAACCCCTCACCTTGCGTAAGGCGTTTTTCCTGTAATGTGAGTGCTTGCAACTCCACCCATTTCTCTCCCAGGGTATGCTGTGTGAACAAAAAAGGAGAAGGACATGATAATTAAACATGATTGACTCCGCTACACATTAGACATGATTGAGGTCAGCTATACAGTACTGAACATAGCTTCTATAATAGTGTGTTTACCTGTGACCCAATTAATAATCTACATTAGGATTTGTGCATGCAATTGTGTAGTATACTTAAGCAATAAGGCCCAGGGAGTGTGGTATATGACCAATATACCACGGCTTAGGGCTGTTCTTACGCACAACGCAACGCGGAGTGCTTGGATCTAGCCCTTAGACGTGTGGTACAGTATATTGGCCATATACCACTAACCCCCAAGGTGCCTTATTGCTATTATAAACTGATTGCCAACGTAATTAGAACAGTAAACAGTAATGTTTTTATCATACCCGTGGTATATGGTCTGATAGACCATGGCTTTCAGCATTCAGGGCTTGCACCACCCAGTTTATAAATAGCTATATGGAAGCGGTCTATATTTTTGTAATGTGTGTTCTTTTTATGGGGGTTGGAGTTGTGGTACTGCACAGTGCACACCACCCATATTTCCCACTATGATCTGTTATTGAAGCCAAACATCCGCCCTGTCAGAGAGACACACCTTGAGCAAGCTCATCTTCTTCTCCAGTTCAATCCTCTTCACCACCGTCCCATACACTGTCTCCATCCTGAGATTACACAGAGGCAAGATGAGCACAAGCAGACATACACATCCTACTGACCCTTCTAGAGGATAGAGTAGCTTTATGCTTCCTAGAGGGAGCTATTCAGCAAGGTTGAAACCAAGGCTAATGCCAATATCAAGATTTTAGAATCATTTTTATATGTTGAGCGTTTTTCTCACATTCTTCGGAGTTACAGACCGTAACCCGTTGGGTTTGGGTGTCATCGCTGGTTTTACTCACTGTAAAAAGTTGGTGGATTCTCGAATCAGGTCAACGATGCGCTGATGGGTCGACCCCTCAATGCTGACCCCATTGATGGTGATGATAACGTCACCTACATGCACAACGACAGCGAACAACGACAGCGAGAGGAAGATGGAGAGAAAGCGAGAGCGTGGGAGAGAAAGCGAGAGCGTGGGAGATATGTTCAAAGGGTTAACACGCAAACAACCAATCTTAATCTCGACTGTGGTGCTGGAAGTTTGACTAACCCAAAAATCAGCATTGTAGAATGATTATTTCTTGCTAAAGATATTGTAACGTAAACGTCGACCACAATAAAATGCGTGTGGGAGAGCTAAAGAGAGACAGCGAATGTGAGTAGTTAGGCGTCGACTTGTTGGCCTTTCTATACGTGAAAGTTAAAATGTAATGAGTGTAGTGGGGACATCTCTCTGTGTGAAAACTATACTTGCACAGCGTTGAGTCTGGGCCATAGGGAGAGGAAGTGGGTGGGTGTCTCACCGGTGGTCAGGCCTGCACTCTCAGCCGAGCTATCGTCCTGCACCTTGCACACAAATGTGCACATCTCCACCGCAGTGCTGTTCTTCAGCTGCACACCATATGTCTACAACAACAGTCACACTGTCACTAGGCTGGACTGACAATGCAGTGAAAGCATTTTTAAAAACTTTTTTTTTAAATGTATTTCTTAATAAATTCAAAAAAATAATAATTTGAATTTCAAAACGGATGAAATGTCTTACCTGAATTTCAAATCCAAACGTCTCATTGTCTTGCTTTTGCATTATGACAGTAGTCCTATATGTTCAGTAGAAATGGGGTTACAGACTTGTCCTAACTTGGGTTATTAAAGCACAAATTGTGTATATATCATAGTGTTAACAGTGTAAATGTTATGACAGAGGGCTTGTATTTACCTCTGAGGGTCCGAGTAATCCACCAAGGAGTTTGAGCGGGTTCTGTTGGACTGGAGAATCAAATGTATATTTCATATATTTGTACAGTATATATTTTAGAAATACAACTGTGAAAATAGCTATTCTCAACCTGGTCACAGCACATGTATTTCATTCCATGCAAAATAGACTAGATGGACACCAGTCTCTTTATATTCTCGGTAAGAAATTTGACATATTTTCATCGTAAACATATACATCACAGATATTTTTTCCCCAAGTATTTTTCCTGCTTAGTGAACTAGTTTGTCCAAAAAATGTACATTTGTCAAAAGGCTTTTTGTCCTTGCAAGTTCTCGGTTTTGTTGTGGTTGTACAGTACATGTTAATGCAAACCTCTCTGATGCCACTCTGAAACCGTTTTATGTCGTCTCTACTAACATCAATGACCTCTAAGAATACTTATAGCGTACGTGACAATTGATATACAGAGTAACTGTTAACTCTATCCTGTTTCTCTCAAAGCTTTCTCGCTTACCTGTTTCCAGCCTCTTGGCAGAGTCCCAGGAGTAGTCCCCCCATTCTGACTGGGTTTGTCATGGCGTCCCCTCAGAGAGCGCCGATACCATAGATGACCCTTCTTCCGCGGAGAGACCTCCATAATGTAACTGTCCTGGCTGCCCTGTCGCTGGAGCCCATTGAAGTTCGTGGTGGATTGCATGGTGGAGTGGAACTCGCTCCCTCTTCACAGCGCCATAGTGTAGCTCTGGTACAGCTAGTACAGTAGAGTAACTGCATGTGTTGTGTATGTGGTGTGTCCCTGCCACTGGTGCGCAGCTTAAAGTAAATGTGCCAAAGCGGAAATCCACACCATGCGATTATGATGCTCCTGTGTTAGCCGATCACAGCCCTTTGCTCACTTTCTTTCCACCCTTTTGTGTGTCTTTTTTATTTTTCTTGTGTACCGTTTGTCTGCTCTGCTGTGGCCAGGAAAAGGAAAATCGGGCATACTTTTTTTTTCTCTTTTCAAACAGCCCCCTTTTTTTGTGCAGTCTGTGCGATTTGATTTATGGTCTGTCAGAAATCAGCAATGCATGAAAAACTGCCACCTCTGTGGTCTAGACTAGCATCAGCACCTGCTTCCACTCACTCCAGTTTCTGTTTTCTGAATGGGTTGGAGTCAACCTGAGCCTCTCTGGTCCGCCAAGCAAAGAGATTTGTCTTGTGAGGACAGACAAAAGCAGGCTTTTGCTCGGGGCTAGAGACTTGCTTTACAAACACACAGCATGGGTCAATGGCTAGAAGGCATCAGACATGGTTTGATCCAAGAGGAAATCACACACAGGCCAACAGTCAAGACTAAAATCAATGTCAGATATGTGATGTGTTGACAATTTTTCTATTGTTCTTTGATAGTGAAGTATTTCTTTCCTCATACATTTTTACAAGATAAACTATATGTATTTTATGATCATACAGACAGTACCTTATCTATTCAAGCACCCCAGAACTTTGTGGTTGAGACACCAAACAAATTCATTAGGAATTAGTCAAATAGGAACATCAGAATGTCCCACACTTAATTTTTAAAATTTAAGTTCACCCTATGGATGGGCTCTGGTCAAAAGTAATGGATTATGTAAGGAATAGGTTTCCATTTGGGACAGGCCCAATATGAACCCTCTGGTAATACCCTCCTCACGAAACAGACCAATGAACAGCAGTGTTGCCTCATTGCATTCCCCTCTGGCCCATTGAACGTGTGACCCTTAGCAGTGCCAGTGACCAAGCTCCCACGGGACTGTCTGGCCAGTAGAATCTCCCTCCACTGTAACACTGTACAGACAAGGAGATCTTCCCAAATGGCACCCTATTCCCTATATAGTGCACTTCTTTTGACCAGGGCCCTGGTCAAAAGTAGTGCACTATGGCAGCCCAATTCTGATATTCTTTTCCACTTATTGGTCTTTTGACCAATCACTACAGATATGTTACAGCTGATCTGATTGGTCAAAAGACCAATTAGTGGGGGGAAACGATCAGAATTGGTCTGCCTGTCTAAACGCAGCCCAAGTAAGAAATAGGGTTGCAACAAGAAATGTAATTATGATGGTTGTCACCCTTAACATATTGCAATACCTCACCATCAAGACAAATGTGTAGAACAAACTAAAAAAAAAGTCCCAACACATCCGCTCTATTTCAAATTTTAGATGACGCCGATTGGCTTTAAGTTGCTGGGATATTAATTGACCAATTATCTGAATGTAGGAAGTTTAGTCAGTTGTTCAAATAGGCTTTGCCTAGTTGGAGATTCACTCCTGTCCTGCCCTTCAGTGTGAGACTGGAGCAGTGGAGTTTTATAAAGTGTGTGTACTACTGGAAGTGGTTTTATGACACAGTTTTATCTCAACTCTGCAGAACATTCAAATCAATTATTTTGAGCGCATTAACACTTTCTCAGGAAGTCACTTCACCATTGAGAAAACCAAGCCTGACTTCTGAAATGTTAAAAAAGAAAAAAAAGCCACATCTAAATGAACACGTTATGACTGTCCATGTTCTCAGTCACTGTGAGGTAGAATCGAATGGAGTCAGTTAAACCCAAGCACAGCACATTCAGGAGCGGCTGACTCATCGGAGTAGTGCTGCAAACAGCCACGGTGGCAATGCTTACTTCCTCCAGTTAACGGACAAAAAATATGTCTATAATTGTTAAGTGCGCTGTAATGCTTTCTGAACCACAGATTCATTGCAGGGAAAAATAGATAGTTTACCTGAAATGACAATTTATTGTGTATGCCAACAAAATGCTCTCATTTAGGAAGATCAAATCGTGCCCTGATTCTACCATAATCTGTCATGGGAATTACACTTGGTAAAAATGATGAAATATTAAACTTCTCAGAAAAATCTCATGTTCAATGAAAAGTTGTTTATTGATTCACGTATTCATAATAAATAGTGTAAAACAGAAAGACAATCCAATGACACATCATATTGACAGATATCATGTCCGAGTTCACAACACTAAATAGCTGTATTTTATTTATTTAACTAGGCATGTCAGTTAAGAACAAATTCTTATTTACAATGACAGTGAAATTGTTGTTCTGCCTTGTTCAGGGGGCAGTACGACAGATTTTTACCTTGTCAGGTCTAGCAACCTTTCGGTTACAAGTCCAACGCTCTAACCACTAGGCTACCCTGCCGCCCCCAGTTACTAGTTACTCTTGTCAACAGAAAGAACGATGCTAATTGATTGGAGGATGACATTTCCCAGCATTAATCCTTCTTTATGAAATTAACATCGCATTCCCAGAGCAGGAAAAACATCCAATCGTGTCATACACAATCTTCAAAAAAGATATTTGACCAGAAATTACACAAATACTCTTTTCTTTGGAATGACTGATGGTCTTAACAGAAGCAAATCTATTCAGATTTTTTTTCTTTCCACTAACGGGTCTTTTGACCAATCAGATCAGCTCTGAAAAACAGCCTGTGAAAAGATCTGATATGATTGGTCAAAAGACTAATTAGTGGGAGAAAATATCAGTATTGGGATGCCTGTGTAAACTCAGCCATAGAAACTGACTCGACTGTAGGCCTCGACACATGACAAAAGCATAACTGTATTCCAACTTAGACAAATAACATTTTTTTGTCCACAGGATACAGGCAGAGCACTAAATACTGCAATGTCAATATATGAGTTTTTTTGTTGTTACATAATTTGTCAAATAATTACAGATATTGAGTGAAACAAATCATTGTTTTTACATACAAAATGTCATTGTAACATTGACTAAATGATACGGTTATATGTGCAACAGAGCAGCGAACCGGTCATTTACACCCCATGAAGCAACTACAGAGGCTACATTGACCATGCTTCATAGATACTGTACTGCCACCATCCCATCCACAACACAACAGAGTAAATCTACATACAAGTAATTAAAAGCCAGGGTATGGATCAGTAAAGTGTATTATTGATATGGATCAGTAAAGTGTATTATTGATATGGATCAGTAAAGTGTATTATTGATATGGATCAGTAAAGTGTATTATTCTAAAACAGCACTCATCTTAAACAATCTCTGTAATGAATTGGAGACAAATGACACCACAGACAATACATATGTACAATGGCAACATGTCTGTGCTATAATTCTGATTGAACATGCTTCAGGCCTAAACAAACAGAGCACCAGGCCTGCCCTGTGGTGTACAGTAGACACCCACACAATATTTCCATTCCTAAGCCTGTTATGGAAAGAGTTCACAAGCCAGATCTCACAATGGTATTAGTGTTCACATGAGCAGCCTGAACACAGTCCTTGTTGAAACGTACGGCTGTGCTGACGACTGACTGTAAAATTCCTCTTTTAGTAGATAATAAATTAAAAACACATTTGACTGAAAAGCATTACAAGGGGCTTATCATATTCCAGGTGATTAACAAATGTCAATAAAAAGTGAACACAAAAGCTCTAGCTAAAAAACTATTTCATGTGAACAATTTGAAAATGTTCAGTCATGTATATTATCTTGGGTACAGGGTGAACTGCTTGAGTAACTTATAACAACAATGTACTGCATGAAAAAAACTTATCTAAATGAAAAGATAGTGAAATAAAGTACAAAATGTATATATTTTCACATTGGCCTTTCATAGCGTCTCTACATAGTGCAGCATTCAATTAAAGGCCTTGGATATACAGTATAAATATATCCCCATGAAATAAGTGTTTCCATAATTATGTATTAAACAACCAAACCATCTAAATATACTGAACAAAAATATAAATGCAACATGTGAAGTGTTGGTCCCACGTTTCATGAGCTGAAATAAAAGATCCCTGAAATGTTCCATACACACAAAAAGCTTATTTCTCTCAAATTCTGTGCACAAATTTGTTTACATCCCTGTTAGAGAGTGTTTCTTCTTTGCCAAGATAACACATCCACCTAACAGGTGTGGCATATCAAGAAGCTGATTAAACAGCATGATCATTACAAAGGCCACTCTAAAATGTGCAGTTTTGTCACACATCGCCACAGATGTCTCAAGTTGAGGGAGGGTGCCATTGGCATGCTAACTGCAGGAATGTCCACCAGAGCTTTTGCCAGATAATTTAATATTAATTTGTCTACTATAAGCCGCCTCCAATGTCATTTTAGAGAATTTGGTAGTACGTTGAACCGGCCTCACAACCACAGACCATGCCAACCCCGGACCTCCACATCCGGCTTCTTCACCTGCGGGATGGTCTGAGACCAGCCACCCGGACAGCTGATGAAACTGGGTTTGCATAACGAAAGAATGTTCTGTACAAACTGTCAGAACCGTCTCAGGGAAGCTCATGTGTGCTCCTTGTCCTCACCAGGGTCTTGACCTGATTGCACTTCGGGGGCGTAAGACTTCAGTGGGAAAATGTCACCTTCGATGGCCACTGGCACGCTGGAGATGTGTACCCTTCACAGATGAGTCACAGTTTCAACTGTACCGGGCAGATGGCAGACAGCGTGTATGGCATTGTGTGGGCAAGCGGTTTCCTGATGTCAACGTTGTGAACAGAGTGCCCCATGGTTTCGGCAGGTTTATGGTATGGGCAGGCATAGTCTAAGGACAACAAACACATTTCCATTTCATCAATGGTAATTTGAATGTAGAAATACCGTGACGAGATCCTGAGGCCCATTGTCTTGCCATTCATCCATCACCTCATGTTTCCGCATGATAATGCACAGCCCCGTGTCGCAAGGGTCTGTACAGAATTCCATGAGCTGAAAATGTCTCAGTTCTTCCATGGCCTGCATACTCACCAGACATGTCACCCATTGAGCAGGTTTGGGATGCTCTGGATCAATCTGTATGACAGTGTTCCAGTTCCTGGCAATATCCAACAACTTCGCACAGCCATTGAAGAGAACTGGGAAAACATTCCACAGGCCACAATCAGCCTGATCAACTCTATGCGAAATAAATGTGTTACGCTGCATGAGGCAAATGGTGGTCACACCAGATAGTGACTAGTTTTCTGAGCCACACCCCTACTTTTTTTCAAGGTATCTGTCCAACAGATGCATATATATATTATCCCATTTATGGGAAATCCATAGATTAGGGCCGATTCTATTCGTTTAAATTGACCGATTTCCTTATATAAACTATAACTCAGTAAAATCTTTGAAATTGTTGCATGTACATTTTTGTTCGGTGTAGTTCTCTCTTCTGTAATAAAACAAAAGTTGTGCTTCTCAGAGAAGATGCGGGTGTTAGGGAAAATACATCTAAATCATACATTATTTGTGCGGTTGTGTTTAAAAGAGACAATCTGTGTTTGCTACATAGTTGTTTTTTAAAACTTTTATTGATGATATTGACTCCTTAAGAATATAATTTATACATTGTCATGAGCTTAGTAAGACTGTCGTACCACATCAGAACCGAAAATGCAAGCTTGTTTTACTCCATGGTTTGTAAACAATGCAATTGTTTGCATTGTATAGCCTCAAAACATGGTGAAAACTATCATTTTGATATCATGGATGATCAGTCGTTGCATCCACACCCGTCTATGAATTGGAGAGTAGTTACATTTCTCCATCTCCATCCCTCAGCTGTTGACAAAAACAGGGGTGGGTTGCCGGCTTTGTCATTGTTACACCTGCAGATTGCACCTTTAAAAATCATCTATTTTATTATACAACATATTGGACTATGTTTGACTTAAATACATAGTATAGTTGAAATAGGCATTATTTTCAAGTCTTATATAAAAAATATATATATAGATGACAAATATAATAGGTTGGGGGAGGGAGGGGCAGCTCCCAAGTAACAATTATCTTTATGGGTATAGACCTTGTGTGTCCTGTACAAATCAGGCATAGCAGTGAGTGTGTTACTCAGTAACATTTAGCATTTACAGTCATTTTGCATGTTGCCTAGCACTACATACAGTATAATATGGCACGAAGCGTTCAATGTGCAACTTCAAGCTTTGGGCACTTAAAAACATCTGAGGTAGCAGAGGAAATCGGTACATTGTAAATCATCCATCTTCTTCTGATAGGTCACAGTTTCATTTCCTATTCCTCTGGTTTGGTTGATCCAGTTCCAGGCAGTCACACACTGCAGGGCTGGACAGGAGTGTTCCCTGCTGAACCACAGCAGGCTCTATTGGCATCACAAGCTGAGCATGCTCACTGCTGGGTCGTATTCATTAGTGCACACCATATAGGACTGGGCGATATGGCCTAAAACGCTTATCTAAATATGGCCGATTCACGTTATATCTTGATTTTTAAAAATGTTTTCTTTAAATAAGCTTTGTTGCACAATTAAAAAGTCAAGACACCGCATTTCAAATGGTATAAGGGAATAATCGAATGAATTCAAGACTTTTGAAGTTTTACCTAGGCTAAATATAAGCCTTCCACAACCATAAGACCCATTAATAATGACATTGTTTTATGAAATAGTATTTAACCTGTTTGTTTGCAATAATCACTGATCTGGCTTTCAAGTCTATGAAAATGCCCTTTTTTTCTTTTCTTTACCTGAACCATGCACTAAAAATGACCAACTTCTCTTAACAGGCATTATAGAAAATTAAAACAGGTCTCATAAACAATCTCTCAAGCACAAGCCCACGCGCTAGTGAGTAGCCAGCTAATCTCTACATTTAAAGTCTAGCCAATGTGGATCTATTTACTTGCTAGCAAGGTAGCTAGAACAGTTGAACTGTTCTGAACACAACCTCCTGTCCGTCTCCAACTGTTTGAACAGCATACTAGCCTGTCCACTTTGTTCAGATGTTGGAATCAAGTGGTGCTGCTTCTTATGCTCATTGCACATGTATAAAAACAGACTAGACAGCTAGCACATTAACAGTATGTGGCTAAAATGCTCCTAGCGGAACTTGGTACCAAGTACTGCATTTCTGTCACAGTGTGACAGAAACTGTGCATTAAATGTTCCACAATCATGTTCACTGATCCTCCAGTTCTAGGAGGGTCTGGGAGTCGAGACATAAAAAAGTAATGTCTCATTGTGTTTGGGTGTCCATGTGACCAATTCTGTTGGACCAACCCTCAAATGCAAATAGAACATCTTTAATGTTTGACGTGAGTGGCATGGGGAAAGGCTTGGTGTGTGTGTGTGTGTGTGTGTGTGTGTGTGTGTGTGTGTGTGTGTGTGTGTGTGTGTGTGTGTGTGTGTGTGTGTGTGTGTGTGTGTGTGTGTGTGTGTGTGTGTGTGTGTGTGTGTGTGTGTGTGTGTGCAAGTGGGAAGGTGCAAACAGCACAGAAGGAGCGAAGGAGATGAGACCAAAAAGAGTTCACGAGAACAAGGGGGCATGAACGCTCATAAAACAAAACAAATCTTGATTCTTGCGATACAGGCATTTGTAACACAGTGCTAAAACCTACATTTACTAACCACAACAAAACCGTTTGTAATGAGAATGTCTTATTGGATAGGTTTAGGTAGTCCCTCCCCATTTTCTTTTGTTTGGTTTCTAATTAATACGACCCAGCTGAGTGTTTCTTCTTTCAGCGTGGTCTTGAGGATGCTTTGCTCCAGACCAATAACAGTACATTCTGGTGCGCCAGCCAGTGGGCTAGCTAATCTTTGATGTCCTTGAGTACAGTCACCTGAGAGACGGTTTTCTTGACCCTCAGCGCGGTGAGGCGAGCTGCAGCGTTGGCATACCAGCATTCGCGCATCAGCTTGCCTATCACCCGCAGTGCCTGGTGAATCAAGAAGGATCATGTTCAATCAACAGGTCAAAATTGTACATTTTTGGCTATTTAGCAGACACTCTTGTCCAGAGCAGAGCAACTTGGAATTACAGTAAGTGCATTCAAATAAGTTAGGTTAGACAGCCAGTCATTGCAAGTAAAACCTTCCTCAAAAACAGCAGTTCAATTTACAGAGGTACAATTCTAAATGCTAACCAAGCTAATATACAATAAGTATATTGCATTCCCAATCTGACTTCAGTCGGCCCTATGGCTCTGTAGTGGAAGCTAAATTATTATTATTATTTTTTTTTTTAAGTCTAGGGTTGTAAAATTTGTCCAAAAATTCATAGGCTTCCCGTTCTGAGGATTTACGGAGTTCCTGTTTATTCCCTACCGATTCCAAGGAATCTTCCAACCGGGGTTTCTGGAAAAGCTGGGAAAGTTGCAACCCTATCCCAGTCAAAAAATAAATAAAGAAATTGCTCACCTCACAGCTCTGCCACTGGTTGGGAATGTTGGGTCTCAGTTTCTGGTCACAGACCATCTTTCTCATGTCCTCCACAGAAGGATCTGAAGGCACCATATCATAGTAAGGCACCTGAAAATCTTCTTGAAGTCCTGTGGGGGGGGGGGACAAGCACATTTCTTCATTTCCCTGGCACAAATGTACCATCCTTCATCAGTTCCATGGCAATATGAGAAATTGTGTTTACTTAATATCAGTGGTAAAATTATAATTGATTAATATTCATTAAATGGTGAATCACTGAATAAAGTATATGCATCGCCTACCCAATAAACCAGTAACTGCATCAATCACTACTCCAGTGTCATTTCTCTGAGTGCATTAGCTGCACAGACTAGACTTCCCGACTTCCATTTCATTTGCTTAAAGTTGCTTTTGTACTAAGAGTTAAATAACTTGAAGGTGTCGCAAATGGCACCCTATAGTGCATACAGGGAATAGAGTATTAGCTTCAGCTTTAAATACTGCCATTTCTAGTAGCCTTCCATTGTATTTGCTTCCGGTTGCTTTTGTACTAAGAGTTTTAAAAAGACGTACCCCTGATGGAACACCTCCTTGCCAGTTCCCAGAATACAAGGCCCAGGGAGTAGATGTCTGCCCGCTTGAATGACTCAAAGCTGCCAATATTGATCGTGTCATCCAGCAGTTCTGGGGCCATGTACCTGCCGAGGGAGGATGAACTCGTTAACTACTAACCAACAGGGTATTAGGGGGAGTGAGTCAACACTGACGCTTCTGAAGACACTCAACGTCCTGGCAGAGATACACAGACAGGCAGGGTTGGAAATGATCACCATCCACCCGCCAAATGAGAGTATAGTTTGTCATCGGCGGGTAAGAATGTACTATAGCTATATTTCACACGCCATGTTGGCAGGTGGTCACACAGAGCATTTGGGAACTGTTTTTTTCTTCAATCCAAAGCCCACACGTAGTGGTTTGTCGAACTGACAAGAAAGGCTACTAAAAGTGTGACTTTGTCGTTGTTTCTTGGACAGTGTTCACATGCTAGGTTGTTTATCAAAGTTAGTTTGAGTTTGCTGCAACTGTCTGCTGCTAGGAAGACATCGCAGTCTGAGATTATTTTTTCTTCTCCATCACAGACAAGCAAGTGCCTTAGTTGCCACAGCTGGTCCCTTAAAGGGCCAGCTGAACATTTTTGTCTCACCTAATGACTGTGCTTGATTGAGGATGGATCACTCCCAAAACTGTTTATTCATTAACCTTTAGTCGTTGCTCTCCTTGATTTATTATTGTGCTTCTACATTTCTACTTATGAGAACATCATGTACTTCTTGTAAAAAATGTCAGCATTGAGCCCTGAACTATAATATTAAATAAGCTGCATCACTCAGCATTTTGTGGCAGGGCAGGCACTTTGTTGATTCTTGATGTTCATCTGTAGAACTGTTTATCTGTTTGGATTAATGGATCGAAATGATTCATTTTAACATGCATTGCTTAAAAAGAAGCAGGTCACAAAAATTTAAGGAAATTAAGAAATATAAACCATTACTTCTTACTAGTAATACATTTCTGGGGGGTGATTTGTGGTGTAATTACCGAGAAAAATACATTTTGGACAGTAAAAGAATCTTCCACCAGTGGCTGTTGGACCAAAAAGTTAATTTCCCACCCTGCAGACAGTCAGCAGACAGGCAGCAGACAGGCAGCAGACAGGCAGCAGACAGGCAGCAGACAGGCAGCAGACAGGCAGCAGGCACACAGACAAATACATTTTATTATTATATAGACAGAAGACAGGGCTCCATGTGAGCAGCGGTCCCATCACTATATTAACAGTTAACAAACAGCACATGGTGTCCTGAAAATAGGAGCTCTGAATGATGGAGGTAGCGCGTGGAAGAGGATACCTGTCGGCTAGCCATCAATTTCATAAACAAACGAGGCCAAGGGAGATGTTAAGTCTTGGATGCATCCCAAATGGCACCCTATTCCCTAGTGCACCATTTCTGACTTGAGCTGTGGCATTTTGGACACACTCAAAGTCAACGTGAGACCTTCCTGATCGTCGGACAATATTGCTCCCTCCATCGCTCTAAAAAGGATATGAAAAGATAAAATACTAATAATTTTAAAAGTTTATCAAAGTGGCCAATAGACAAGCCCATGGTATTTTCTCTCAGTTAAAAGCTGCCTAGTTACCTCTTTGTTCCTACTCTGTGATTGGACGGTATATCAATGATGTTGGTACTGGAGTCGTGTTTCACAGCCAATCCGAGGTCTGCTATGACAGCCGTCCCATTCCTCTTCACCAGAATGTTTTTAGACTTTATGTCTCTGTGGGCAATGGCAGGTTTCCCTGTAAAACACATCACAACTCATAGTTTTATTACATGTCATTTCAATAACTTGCTAAAGTGATACATGGGTGTATTGTCACTGTTGTATGGCCCTTGCAAAATACATGTCTAGTGCTATGAATGGATGCACACATTAAAACATAGTTATTCAGGGTTGGGTAGGTTACTTTCTAAATGTAAACTGTTACAGTTACTAGTTATCTGTCCAAAATTGTAATCAGTAATGTAACTTTTGGACTACCCAAACTCAGTAATGTAATCTGATTACATTCAATTACTTTTGGATTACTTTCCCCTGAAGAGGCATTAGAAGAAGACAAACATTATGTTACCAATTGAACAACATCTATTGCAGGATAAAGCAATGTTAAAGTTTACAAAGCTGGCCATATATGGATGTTAAATATTACTTTATGGGTTGGTTATGTAGGCTTCCTCTAACCCATCGCTTTCTACTACATATAATAATAGTACGATTAAGTTCTATCTATACATTAAAAACCAAAGTCTATCAGAATTCCAGTCATTCCAGTAAATGTTATACCCCTTGATCTTCAAGAATAGGACTTGGAAATATGGAAGTATAGATTAGCCAAATTGTTTTACCTGAGCATAACCCTAAAACTAAGGACTTATTAGCCAGCCCTACTCTGTTGTCCATGATTTTGTTGTCATGGAGGACTGATTGGGCTCATTGATTCAGGTTGAAGAATAATGCTGCCCTCATGGAATGGCATGCTTTGAGCACTACTGAAAAGTGCTACTTACATGTGAAAAATGAATGCCATATGCTGCATTTGCTATAGGCCTATTGCTTACCTATTTGGTGGTGACAATTTGATATCTTGATAATGTACAGCTTTTTAAAAGGGCAAATCCACAGATGAAACAATAACAAAATGGTCGCCCCTGTTTTGGTAAAAAACTGAGGGATGGGCCTGGAGAAATGTAACCACTCTCAGATTAATAGACAGAGCTATGGATGCAAGGACTGACCATACATAATGTGCTGATGCTTTGATGGTGACACTGATTTTTTTTAGAATTCAAGGCACACATAAACAGCATGGCTACCACAACATTCTGCAGCGATACGCCATCCCATCTGGTTTGCACTTAGTGGGAGTATCATTTGTTTATCAACAGGACAATGACCCAACACACCTCCAGGCTGTGTAAGGGCCAGATGACCTGGCCTCCACAAACACCAGACCTCAACCCAATTGGGATGTTTGGGTTGAGTTGGACTGCAGAGTGGCGGAAAAGCAGCCAACGAGTGCTCAGCATATGTGGGAACTTTTGGAAAAGCATTCCTCATGAAGCTGATTGAGAGAATGCCAAGAGTATGCAAAGCTGTCATCAAGGCAAAGGGTGGTTACTTTGAATATAAAATACATTTTGATTTGTTTAACATGTTTTGGTTCCTACATGATTCCATATGTACTAATTCATAACGTTGATGTCTTTACCTAAAGACAAAACCTGGAATGAGTGTGTCCAAACTTTTGACTGGTAATGTATATATAATTTATAAGCCCAAAAATGGATGTAGCAACTACAGATTGCCCCTTTAAGTCTATCAAACGTGTGCGAGTTTGAGCATGTCTCCACGTTTCTTTTTTTATCAGCATGAATTAGAGTGAGCAATAAAAGCCCCACTTTTATTCCATAGGCTGGGATCCGCACTATGCAGCTGTTGCAAGAGCGCATATTTCACTGGCTGTCCACTGGTTTCAAAAACAATGATTGATAGGCAGCTTAAACTTAATGAATTCAACCATTATTGGGTTCAACTACATATTTAGATTTGTGAACAGCCGTCCACAACAACCACAATCCATAAGTCGCAAATAGCTAAATGACAGAGCAGCAGTGTGATTCACGTTAATTGGAAGACATAGTTTGGGCTGTAGCCTACAAAAGCCTGATTACAATATTTACAGTTACCAGTTTTTTTGTAATCCCTTACATGTAACAGACTACATGTACATGTAATCCGTTACTCCCCAACCCTGGTTATATTTCATGTCTATTCAATAACTTGCTAACATCGACAGATGTTTGCTGTCACTGTTATATAGCCCTTGCATTAATTGATACTAATAATAGATTAACAGTAGTACTGTGCAAACATGTTAAAGAAAAATAATTCAGAATAAACTATTTGTATAGAAATAAGGCTATCTTTGTGAATGCAACAAGCTCACATCCACAAGTAACTAGCAACACAAATAAGTGTGCTTTGGAAAGTATATTTTCTAAGATTAGAAAGAGGATTTTCTATGGTTGTTCTGTTATAAAAGGAGGCCCTCGCCAAGTCCCTGTAATTATAGTTCTGACCTTTGGTGAATCATTATTTCCACTACAAGAATACATGCCAATCCTGTGGGATGTTTAATAGAATATCTAAAGTGGGAATGGCATCAGTCCAAAACTAGACTGACAGATACAGGTTTTCTATTGTTATTGAAGCCTATACCACACTACAAATAAGCCTTGTAGGGCGTGGTATATCTGTGGACCTGTAGGATACAGAGACTCTAAATATGCTACATTATATCAATCACTCTGAATCTAAAAATTATAGTCATCTTAAATTCCCATTACGGGAAGGTAAAGGTGCCAACACCTCACCCTGAGTGCCAATGATCTCCATGTGGAGGTGTGCCAGGCCGCTGGCGATGGACAAGGCCAGAACGATCATGCCATCCACAGACACTGTGTACCTGTTCAGGTAGTCGAACAGGGAGCCGTGCTCGTGGTACTCGGTCACCAGCCACAGCTGGGTCCAAGAGCCGTTATCTGCAGAAGACAGCAAAAGGGCACGGTCATACACCTGGGGTTAGTGTACAGTCATACTTGAGAAAGCTTCTTGTCACACCTTAAAACAATGTACATGACATGAAATGTAGTTAGGGCCAAGAGCTTTTCCTGCTGAAGTCACGACATAGTCAAAATAGCATACCAAGGGCAGTTATATCAAGGATGCGTCCCAGATGGCACCCTATTCCCTATATAGTATATAGGGCGCTGGGTGAAAAGTAGTGCACTATATAGGGAATAGGGTGCCATTTGGACCAAATATGTCAATAAGTTCCTTTGTTATCAGCTGCAATGAATCCCAGGATATTCTCGTGTCGGAGCATGATGGTCTGATAGATCTCTGCTTCTCTGAACCAGGACCTCTCGTCACGGGATGAAAAGATCTTCACCGCAACGTCCTCCCCTCGCCACTTCCCTCGCCACACCTCCCCGAAGCGGCCCTTCCCAATGGTCTCCTGCAGCACGATGGTCCGAGCTATTGTCCTTTGTACCAGCAGTGGTAGCCCTGTAAAACAAAACAAAAATCAGATGAATCCGTTGCAAATGCTCCCGTCAGGAACATAATCCAATTATAATCTCTGAACTCAGTGTGTTGTTACTCACACTTGCTGCCCAATTTTCAATATTAAAACATCAAATTGATGTAAAATGCTAAGTTGGATATGAGGTCCATCTATCACAGCACCATTACCTGCTCTCCCCCATGCATGCCTAAATAGAATCCCCATTAGAGACCCATGGACTTGATGGGGGATGCCCATTGTAGTGATTATGTTTCTATGACTGTACATTGAACCATACATGTATAGACTCTCTCTTACCGGAGCCTGAGCCGGAGGTGCTCATATCGTAGATGAGGTCTTTAAGACACTTATCGGGGGACATAAGACTTTGGTCATCCAGGGGCTCCTCCGCGTCATTCTTGTGGGCCCGGTTGTAGGCACAGGGCTGGCTCTGCACCACACACACACCCAGCAGGATGCTCACACAGAGCAGGGTAGAGGGCACCAGGATGACTGCTGCCAGCTCCAGTCTGCCCCAGCCAGGCTCCTCCGAAGGCCTTTCTACATAGCCTACACAGACACAGCAACATACTGTAAGAGCACCATGTAAGAAACAAAGAGGGTCTTACAATAACACGACTTGATCAGTAGATGAATGTGCAATGGCCCCACACATTTGGGATATAAGGTTTAAAAAGGTGGATGGGGATTTTTACATTAGGGATAAAAAAAATGTAAAAAGACTTCCTGAACCCAAATCATACATAGGCTAATACTTCATTATTTCCATTATTTCCATGGTGATTTCCAACCACTTTACACCCATTACTACCAATAATGTAGTCGTTACATGCTGTTGCAGCTTGTGATCAAAATGTGAAATCTCTACCAAAACCAATTAAAATTGTATTTGTCACATGCGCCGAATCTAACAGGTTTAGACTTTACCCTGAAAAGCTTACTTACGAGTTTGTTTTCAAATGTAAGAAAATTAGCATATAGAAAATAGTAACACAATAGATGAGGAAGCTATACACAAGGAGTACCAGTGCCGAGTCAATCTGCAGGGATACAAGTTAGTTGAGGTAATACGTACATGTAGGTAAGGGTTCAAATGTAGCAGCAGTGTGTGTGTGTGTGTGTGTGTGTGTGTGTGTGTGTGTGTGTGTGTGTGTGTGTGTGTGTGTGTGTGTGTGTGTGTGTGTGTGTGTGTGTGTGTGTGTGTGTGTGTGTGTGTGTGTGTGTGTGTGTGTGTGTGTGTGTGTGTGTGTGTGTGTGTGTGTGCGTTCGTGTCTGTTGGAGTGTCAGTATGTCTGAGTCTGTGGGTAGAGTCCAGTGAGTGTGCATAGAGTCAATGCAAAAATGGGTTAATGCAAATGACCTGAATGCCAAAATAGAGGTGCTCAAAGTTGACCCATTTTGCATACCACACCCTACATCCATGTCTTCATCACTGAAAAAACGGTTGAGTTTGATATAATTTGAAAGCTTACAAACAGGGTTATCAAACAGTTGTATCATTTGACTAAATTATTTTTTTTACGAAGAAAATGTGTAAACAAGAATCTATTTTACATCATCGGAGGTGTCCGTGTTGTGCCCGTCATCGGTAGAATGAGCCTATCCCAAGTTCAGACCACTGCAATTTAGCCGGTACCTTATTGAAATATAAATTAAATGTAAATGTTCACTTCTAAATATAGCTGTGTGCAGCAATGACCGTGATTCACAGGATGACAGAAAGGACAAAGCAAGCCCTCTAGCATGTAGGCGCTACCTTCCTTTAAAGACAATCAGAGGAAGCATTACCATGTTTATCTCTCAATACCACAAGGATGACGCTAGTGAAGTTTAGTCTAGTATTGATTTTATATACCAATTCTGTGGTCAATTTGGCTAATGGTTTAAGTTAAGGAAATATTTTTAGGAAATATTTTCAGTGTTATTTTCAAAATGTTTCACATTGTTCATCTGCATAATTTGAATCTAACATTAATTTTCATGAGACAAAGTCTACTTGATCTATAGTTATTGCTCTAGTATCCTATGGTGCCACTGTTGCCAGTGACATCTATAGTGCCACCAACTGGTCTGGTGCAGCTACGGTTGCAGTGAATTTATATACACACAGCTTCTAAGGACATATACATAAGACAAACATACCAAATTTCATGGCCCCATGTCCATCGGTTCAGTTCTCATATCCCTGGTGTGATATGGTGCCATCTAGTGGTGTAGCGTGGCCCACCTTTAATGCAGCAACTAATTATTCTCAAATTCATTAGGTTAATTACACTGAACCAAAATATATGAATGGAACATGTAAAGTGTCCCATGTTTCATGTTTCATGAGCTGAAATTAAAAATCCCTGAAATGTTCCATACGCACAAAAAGCTTATTTCTCTCACATTTTGTGCACACATTTGTTTACATCCCTGTTACTGAGCATTTCTCCTTTGTCAAGATAATCCAGTCACCTGACAGGTGTGGCATATCAAGAAGCTGATTAAACGGTATGTCATTATACAGGTGCACCTTGTGCTGGGGACAATAAGAGGACACTCTAAAATGTGCAGTTTTGTTACACAACACAATGCCACACATTCTCCAGCATTGAGGGAGTGTGGAATTTGCATGCTGACTGCAGGAATGTCCACCAGAGCCGTTTCCAGAGAATGGAATGTTAATTTCACTACCATAAACTGGCACCCCTGCTCAGTTATGTGAAATCCATAGATCAGGACCACATCTGATCAACCAATCTGATTTATGGTTCATGAGAAAGATTTTTTAAGTATACATTTTTTCATTAGCATATGTGCATCTATAGTTCCAGTGCGGCCATATTTGAACGCAACAAAAACAAATCTCAAAACCATTAAACACTGATGTAGTGGGTCTAAATCTGACGTATGGTTCAGGAGGAGATGATTGCAGGCGATTTTCAGCCTTCGCGTTATATATGCAAAGAATGTGTTAATAGTTTCCCTGTTGTTTTTTTTTACATAAATACCAAATTCAGCGTGGTTCATCTTAGGGATGTCCATGATAGCGATGATAAGTTTCAAGTTGATACGCCACTGTGGAGTGGATTTAAATTGACACATAAAAATCAGATTTTTGATTTGTAGATAAGTCAGCCATTGTTTTACCCAAACTAAGTTAATACGTATCATGGGTCTGCATTCCGTATTTGGTGTCATTTGGTCCTATGGTTTATGAGAAGACGGTTTTCCCAAATGTCCAAGATGGAGGAAAATCTATCCTGATAGACATTATGGGTCCTTGATGCAAATTTCTTCAGCATGAGGAAAGACACCTACATACATAGTTTCAAGTCTCTAGGTTACACGGGCAGATATGAGGGTTTAAGAGAGACTGCTTATACAAGTGCCACCTATTGGCCAATCGGTGCCACTTTTTTTTTGTTTACCAAGTAACTCATGGCATCTAGTTTCTGTGTGCCAAATTAGAATCTAAGAATAACAATAGGTTCATAACTTCGCTGTGAACCCCTAATTATTACCAGAAAGATGGCCACCAGCCCACCCTCTGTTTAATTTAAACTTGAATGGGAATGTCAATTCTATGATCTATATTTCTATGATTTCAAAAGGTTTCCTATGGAAGATTGACAGTAATTTAAAACGATATATATTCTCACTCAAAATCAACATCGGCTGATGTGTTGACCTCCAACCATCTTTGTGGTACAATTTGAAATTAAAATGTTATTCACATTAAATCAAACAAAACATGACGCCCACCCTGTATTCAAGAGCATGCGGTGGCTCAACCGATGGTGAGCACAACAACTAAAATAGGATCTACAACATACAGTCAGTGGCCAGTTTACTAGGTAACTGCTCCGCCCACACCGTAAGGCTCTCCAGAGGGTAGTGAGGTCTCCACAACGCATCACCGGGGGCAAACTACCTGCCCTCCAGGACACATACAGCACCCGATGTTACAGGAAGGCCAAAAGGATCATCAAGGACAACAACCACCCGAGCCACTGCCTGTTCACCCCACTATCATCCAGAAGGTGAGCTCAGTACAGGTGCATCAAAGCTGTGACCGAGAGACTGAAAACAGCTTCTATTCTCAAGGCCATCAGACTGTTACAACAGCCACCACTAACATTGAGTGGCTGCTGCCAACATACTGACTCAACTCCAGCCACTTTAATAACGGAAAAATGTATGTAAAAAAATTATCACTAGCCACTTTATATAATGCCACTTAATATAATGTTTACATATCGTACATTACTCATCTCATATGTATATACTGTACTCGATACCATCTACTGCATCTTGCCTATGCCGTTCTGTACCATCACTCATTCATATGTTTTTATGTACATATTCTTCATCCCTTTACACTTGTGTGTATAAGGTAGTTGTGAAATTGTTCGATTAGATTACTCATTGGTTATTACTACATTGTCGGAACTAGCACAAGCATTTCGCTACACTCGCATTAACATCTGCTTACCATGTGTATGTGACAAATAAAATGTTATATGATTTATTCCTGCGACCAGTCACTTTTCAGCCCTGTTTACATGTACAGTAGGGGAGTGCCGAGTATTCAAACAAAATTAGTAACGGATATGGAGAATCTTCCGAATACGATTATTACACAAGTATGTTTTGTAATGATCCGTGATCGTGATTTTCAGCTGCCAGCACGCATGTTTCTTTCACTCAGTGTGAAGTGCTGTGTGCTGTAAACAACTATTGGCTAGTTCTTCTGTCTAAAGAAATGGGCGGGGTATCGGTTGAGCCTGCTGCAATGATTGGATTATGACAAGTCGCTCTGGCTGTACCTTTCCTCGTGGCGCTGCACTGCATCGCAGCGCTAGCTGTGCCACCAGAGACTCTGGGTTCGTCATCATCCATGTACTGCCAGACATAATCATAATGCAGTGCAAGTATAACCTTGTCAATATGTTTAAATAATGAGCAGTTGACATTTTACGGTCCTTTATTTTTTTCAGTGTGTGGATGTGGACAATTTGGTTAGAAACAACCATTTCAGGGACAACATCTCCTTCTCAAAACCTCACTTTAGAATTAGAATGCTAGAATTCCCATGGCACTACTAGTGTAATAAAGTAATACAAAATTATGTCATAATAAAGTAATGGAAAATAATGTACTAAAGCAGTATTCTTTCTATGTAGAACAGTTATTTTTTAAAGTTGAAAATAGCCTTAATATCAACAATATCGAAACTGCACTCAGCGTAGAGCTGTTGTTACACAACTTGCACGTCATTTTAGCTGCTTGCAACAAGTTGCTTTTCTATTGCTTTGTGAAACAACCCCTGTAATATTCATGTGTGTCAACATACTGAATTGTAATTGGTTGCATTCTACGGTTATATCAATCTGCACTATGATTGGTTAAGACTACCCAGGTCATGAGGTATGTTCTGTTGATCATGACCGAAGACACATGCACGCGCCAGTTATAGCTAGCTAATAAAGAGCTATGTTATTTTATAAAGATCCTGTCATGCTGTATTTTATACAAAGCGTGCAAAACAAGACACCCCCCTGACACTAATAAGCTGCTCATCTGAAACTTGAAGTTTCATCTGGATGCATCCAACCTTGATTGGCTGTTGCTTGCAACTAGTTGCACAAATCAAACCCTTTTGTCACATGATCCATTCGAAGGTTCAGAATTTCGACCAAGTTGTCATGTCAACACAGGTGTCAGTGCTGTGCAGCACAACCCACGATCTGCGTTGACAGAACAGACTAGCACCACAGATAGAACAATGAGACAGATATTTCACCGGATGTATAGATGTGACGCATCCGCTTGGCGTTTCCACTCACTACCAAATGTGGTAGTGAGAGGAAACCTCACTAGCCGGCAATGGGAGAAGATAGATTTTACTGTATTGAGATGGATTTTGGTTGACATTCTGCTAATTGAACTGTGTTAGCTATCTTAGTTCGTTGCTAATATGGTTAGCTTGTTGCTAGCTAGCTAGCTAGCTGTCTTTGTGTTTGCAATGTCATTTTGGCTAGCTAGCAATATTTTACAGGCTGCATGTCTTATATATCCTTGCTGTTACAATAACTAAATGGTTGGATAAACAAATCGTTTGTGAACCACCAACGTAATGCAGCAGATGACATGGGGTGAGTTTGGAACTCTCAAACAAGCAGCTTCAATTTGATTGGCTCTTGCATGCAATTTTAATCGCGGTTGAGTTGCGGTCGGTAGCCTAGTGGTTAGAGCGTTGGGCCAGTACCCGAAAGGTTGCTGGATCAAATCCCCGAGCTGGCATATTACATTTACATTACATTTAAGTCATTACAAATCTGTCGTTCTGCCCCTGAACAAGGCAGTTGGCCTACCGGGGAACAGTGAGTTGTCATTGTAAATAGGAATTTGTTCTTAACCAACATGCCTAGTAAAAGAAAAGGTTACTTTTTTAAAAATGAGTTGCTTCATGTAACAGCAAAGTTGCTTGAGATGTCACTTGCAACCATAGGAGGTTGGTGGCACCTTAACTGGAGAGGAAAGGCTTGTGGTAATAAATCCAACTAAAATTGTATGAAGTTGCTTTGTGTTACCCCAGGCGAAAGCTCAAGTGGTGTCATGTTTGTTTGACCTGATGGCCTTAGCTATCCCCAATACAGCAATAGTCTTTGAGTGTCCTCATCTAGTAAGATGTCTTGCAACATCCACAGAGTGAGAACTGTACACAGAGTCAGATATGTGAACACAAGTCGACAACCCAAGTCAAGTATTTCATAACACGTCTTTCCCTTTTACCTAAAAGCCTATTCTATCACGTCCCAGTAGAGCAAAGAAAATCACTCAAGGAAAAGTGCAAAACAACAGGAAATCAGCCTCTAACCTCCATTGCCCTACTGGTTAAAATATACTGGAATGTTTTTCAACATGCATATCAGTTGGATGCACTTGGGACATATCTACTTCCCCATGTGCTTTGAGTAGGCCACTAATCTTTTTTTGTCTAATGTTAGGAGGCTACTTTGGAAGCGGCATGTGTTAGGGAAGCAATCTCATGTCATTCATCGTTTTTGACAAATTCAAACGTTCTTATCCAAATCACAATACCTCTATCTCAATGTTTATGAGACGGTATGAAAATAGGCACATTTATAGAAATCAACATCAGCTGTTTGAAAGAGAGTACCTCGTTTCACTTTTCCCCAGAACACAGACGGCTCCAATGGTTTACCTCAACATGGAGGCAGTCATTCTGACGAGACAGATACAGGATTTTACACGCACAGACACATGTTACTATAGATTTTCTGTACGTTTTTACATTTCTAAAGGGAATCTTTGAAGACTAGCCCTTGGTGGGCAAAAAGAGATCCTAATCTAATAAAACATCTAACATTCCAACTGTAATGGGCTAACGTCATCTCATCTGCCCTTCGCACTTTCAGTCATGTGGTCTACTCTTTACAAAAATAACCATAAACTTAGCAGCAGTGGTGTAAAGTACTTAAGTAAAAAAATACTTGAAAGTACTACTTTAGTAGTATCTGTACTTTACTATTTATATATTTTTGACAACATTTACTTCACTACATTCCTAAAGAAAATGATGTACTTTCTACTCCATAGATTTTCCCTGACACCCATAAGTACTCGTTACATTATGAATGCTTAGCAGGACAGGAAAATTGTCTAATTCACACACTTATCAAGAGAACATCCCTGGTCATCCCTACTGCCTCTGATCTGGCAGACTCACTACAAATACCTCTGGTTGTTTTAGCAAGGCTACTTAAAAATCAAGAACCTTGGCTTGTATATACATAACAAACATGAGAATTTGTTAATGCAGAAAATAATGTAGACAAATGCGTAGTTTGTAAATTGTCTGGGTGTTGCAGCATGGCCCTGGCTGTCTAACTTTGAAAAAATAAGAAAATGGAGCCATCTGGTTTGCTTAATAAACTCAGCAAAAAAAGAAACGTCCCTTTTTTTCCCTTTTGGTCATATTCGCGTTTATCGTCGAAGGAATGAGCATTACACCGAGGCCTGTACTCTGGAGCGGGATCGATTCGGAGGTGGAGGGTCCGTCATGGTCTTGGGTGGTGTGTCACAGCATGACAATGCCACCAGCCATACTGCTCGTTCTGTGCATGATTTCCTGCAAGACAGGAACGTCAGTGTTCTGGCCATGGCCAGCGAAGAGCCCGGATATCATTCCCAATGAGCACATCTGGGACCTTTTGGATCGGAGGGTGAGGGTTAGGGCCATTCCCCCAGAAATGTCCTGGAACTTGTAGGTGCCTTGGTGGAAGAGTGGGGTACCATCTCACAGCAAGAACTGGCAAATCTGATGCAGTCCATGAGGAGGAGATACACTACGGTACTTAATGCAGCTGGTGGCCACACCAGATACTGACTATTACTTTTGATTTTGACCCCCCCCTTTGTTCAGGGACACATTATTCCATTTCCGTTAGTCACATCTCAGTTGTTGAATCTTGTTATGTTCATACAAATATTTACACATACATGTAAATAAATGCAGGTGACAGTGAGAGGATGTTTCTTTTTTTGCTGAGTTTAAGGAATTTGAAATTATTTATACTTTTATTTTACTACTTAAGTATATTTTAGCAATTACATTTACTTTTGATACTTAAGTATATTTAAAAACAAATACTTTAGGACTTTTACTTGAGTCATTTTCTATTAAGGTATCTTTACTTTTACTCAAGTATGACAATTGGGTACTTTTTCCAGCACTGCATAGCAGTAACACTTATTTTAGATAGTAACATTTTAACTAACCATTTACTAACCCTAGCCATAAACTTACCCTAACTTTAACCCTTATTCTAGACCTCACCCTAATCGTAACCTTAGCAAGCAGTTGCTTAACAACATGTTCAACTTCATAAAAAAACAAGTTCCCATCTCAATTTACTATAGTAAGTGCCAAATAAAGGTAACGGGGGGACCATGTCATCTTAAAATCAGCCATAAACCCCCTTGTCACATGGGGAATGGAAGCTTGTTGTGTACAACAGGGAGTGACAATTGAATGCAAGCTTAACAACAAAAATGTTCAAATATTTCTAACCTACGGGTAAAAGGATTGACATGTTCCGCTCCACCCGCTCAGTTTTCCACCACAAAACACCAGAAAATGGCCAAAAAGAGTAGAACCAGCTCATCTGATTTTACCCTATGATTTGACAATTAGATGTTCAATGTCTCTTTTGAAAAAAAAAATATTTAAAAGGAATATATTAAAATGAGAGTTTAGTTCACATAACAGGGTTGACCTTAAAATGAGGGACAGACATAAATAAATGACGGGTCACCACTGAGCTCGGGCAATTTGGAAGCAGCTTCAGTACATATAATCAATCTGGTAACCAGGGGAACTGTTATTAAGGGCTGAGAACAGGCACTGATGAAGAGAGGGTAGAGTGTAGTCAGTACATCTCTTAAACAGAGCGGCCTCAGCAAGTGTACCGTTTCTTTTCCAAAACATCAGCAGGCAATTCAACATCCTAATCCAATCCATTCATAACCAAAGGGGATCAAAAATTGATGAATGTTACTTTTCAAGAATGTTGCTTTCACTATGTGTTTGATTATTTTTCACATTAAAACACCAGGGTCTAAAATGATAATGATGATTGGTATGCAATGTATTTAAATGTATATTGGATTCTTGTAATACAGTTATTACTAACCCTGGACCTGAAGAACTAAAAGATGTTCAAGCCCAGCACTAAAACACCTGATTCAACGACTCTAAGCTCCTCATGACACTCACTGTAGAGGATATGAAGAGTACAAGAACTTCTATTCTAGGATATTGGGCTATTTAGGGATTCCAAAAAAGTGAAGAAAAAAATATTCTGAAATCTGTCTTGCCTAACTACTTAAAATGCATACTGTGTACTAATCGTACGACGTACTGTTTATAACATTCTGTTTAGTACAAATGTAATGCATTAAGCAATAAATAACAGCATACTAGGCTCCTCCTTCTGAGAACGTGTCATCTAATACGCAATTACGTCAATTCCCGCCATTCGTTCATTTTGGTACAGAGAGTCGGCTATTGTCAGACAGACATGGGCCTCAAAATATGATTCTCTTCTTCAAGTGTGCAGCGAATTCGACTAGGTGAAAATCCGAAAGGAGTGTGACATCCTGGCATTTAAAGCACACTACCTTTTCCAAAATTTCACATACTATAAAAAAACATATTATTAAAATTGTGTGATCAAAGAAGACATCATTCACAATTTAAAGAAACAATGTTTAGCAGGCACTAGTTTGCATCAAGCCTGTCTTGAGTATTTGGCCATAGGTGCTCATCAAAAGCTCAGTAAATATCCTCATTGTTCATGCACCTGGGGGAAAACCTTTTGTCACGACGGATCTAAGCCTGACATACAATGCCTTCAGAAAGTATACGCCCCTTGACTTTGAAAGTTTCTTCAAGTGCAGTCAAAAAAAACATCAAGAACTATGATGAAACTGGCTCTCATGAGGACCGCCACAGGAATAGAAGACCCAGAGTTACCTCTGCTGCAGAGGACAAGTTCATTAGAGTTACAAGCCTCAGAAATTGTAGACCAAATAAATGCTTCAGAGTCCAAAGTAACAGACACATCTCAACATCAACTGTTCAGAGGAGACTGTGAATCAGGCCTTCATGGTCGAATTGCTGCAAAGAAACCACTACAAAAGGACCCCAATAATAAGAAGGGACTTGCTTGGGCCAAGAAACCCGAGAAATGGACATTACACAGATGGAAATCTGTCCTTTGGTCTGGAGTCCAAATTTGAGATTTTTGGATCCAACCGCCGTGTCTTTGTGAGGCGCGGTGTGGGTGAACGGATGATCTTGCATGTGTATTTCCAACTGTAAAGCACGGAGGCGGTTTTATTGTGTGGGGTTGCTTTGCTGGTGACACGGTCTGTGATTTATTTAGAATTCATGGCACACTTAACCAGCATGGATACCACAGCTTTCTGCAGCGATATCCCACCTGGTTTGCGTTTAGTGGGACTATCATTTGTTTTCCACAGAACAATGACCAAAACACACCTCCGGGCTGTGTAAGGGCTATTTGATCAAGAAGGAGAGTGATGGAGTGTGACATCGGATGACCTGGCCTCCACAATTACCCAACCTCAACCCAATTGAGATGGTTTGGGATGAGTTGGACTGCAGAGTGAAGGAAAAGTGCTCAGCATATGTGGGAACTCCTTCAAGACTGTTGGAAAAGCATTCATCATGAAGCTGGTTGAGATAATTCCAAGTGTGCAAAGATGTCATCAAGGCAAAGGGTGGCTACTTTGAAGAATATAAAATATATTTAGATTTGTTTTAACACTTTTTGGGGGTTACTACATCATTCCACATGTGCTATTTCAGAGTTTTGATGTCATCACGATTATTATACAATGTAGAAAATAGTAAAAATAAAGAACAACCCTTGAATGAGTATAGGTTCTAAAACTTTTGACCGGTAGTGAGTGAGTGAGTAGAGTGTTGTTTCTCTTTGCTTATTTGAGCTGTTCTTGCCATAATATGGACTATCTTCTGTATACAACCCAACTGATTGGCTCAAACACATTAAGGGAAAAAAATTGCGCAAATTAACTTTTAACAAGGTACACCTGTTAATTGAAATGCATTCCAGGTGACTACCTCATGAAGCTGGTTAAGAGAATGCCAAGAGTGTGCAACGCTATCATCAGGCAAAGGGTGGCTACTTTGAAGAATTTCAAATATAAAATATATATTTTTTGGTTACAACATGATTCCATGTGTGTTATTGTCGTCACTATTATTCTACAATGTATAAAATAGTACAAATAAAGAAAAACCCTTGAATGAGTAGGTGTGTCCAAACTTCTGACTGGTATTGTATATGGAAAATAAAACTAAAATATTTTGGTTAGACAATTATACAACCCTCTGAGTCAATACAGGTTATAATCACCTTTGGCAGTGACTCTTTCTGGGTAAGTCTCTAAGAGCTTTCCAAACCTAGATTGTGCAACATTTGTCCAATTCTTCAAGCTCTGTAAAATTTGTGGTTGTTTATCATTGCTAGGCAACAATTTTCAGGTCTTGCCATCGATTTTCAAACAGATTTAAGTTCAAAACTCTAACTAAGCCACTCAGGAACATTCACTGTCTTCTTGGTAAGCAACTCCAGTGTAGATTTGGGATTGTGTTTTAGGTTATTGTCCTGCTGAAAGGCAAGTTAATCTCCCAGTGTCTGGTTGAAAGCAGCCTGAACCAGGCTTTCCTCTCTGAGCTTGCCTATGCTTAGCTCCATTCCATTTATTTTTTATTCTGAAAAACTCCACAGTCCTTAATGAATACAAGCATACCCATAACATGATGCTGCCACCAGTACACTTAAAAATATGGAGAGTGGTACTCAGTAATGTGTTGTATTGGATTTGCCCCAAACATAACACTTTGTATTCAGGACAAAATGTTAATTGCTTCGCCACATTTATTTGCAGTCCTTTAGTGCCTTGTTGCAAACAGGATGCATGTTATGGAATATTTTTTATATGTTTTATTAAAAGCTTCCTTTTTTACACTGTCAATTAGGTTAGTATTGTGGAGTAACTACAATGTGGTTGATCCATCCTCAGTTTTCTCCTATCACAGCCATTAAACCTCTAACTGTTTTAAAGTCACCATTGGCCTCTCCGGCAAATGATTTAGGAAGGACACTTGTATCTTTATAGTGACCATCCAAAGTGTAAATAATAACTTCACCATGCTCAAATTTTTAATTAAAAAAAAATGGGGATATTCAATGTCAGCTTTTTATTTTTACCAATTAACCAATAGGTGCCCTTCTTTGAGAGACATTGGAAAACCTCCCTGGTCTTTGTGGTTGAATGTGTGTTTGAAATTCCCTGCTCGACTGAGGGACCTTACAGATAATTGTATGTGTGGGGTACAGAGATGAGGTAACAAAGAGGTTGAATACTAATTGCCTCAAGACACTTCAGCTTTTCATTTCTTTTTTATTTAAAAAAAAATCTAACATAATTCCACTTTGAAATTATGGGGTATTGTGTGTAGGCTTAGTGACAGAATAAATCTCAATGTAAACCATTTTAAATTCAGGCTGTAACAAAAAAAATGTGGTAAATGCCAAAATGTGTGAATACTTTCTGTAGGCACTGTTGGTCTGGATTGAAATCATTGCATGCCTCATCCACGGCCTGAAGGAGGGTGGTACGCTCATCGGGATGGCAATCATACATCTTCCACCTGTATTGTAATTGTGTATTGTATTTTATTATACTTCTATATTGTAGTGGCCCTGTACGTGGCTCAGTTCATAAGAGCATGGCACTAGCAATACCAGTTTTCCCACTGGGGTCACATGCCAAAATGTGTGGACTCTAAATGCCATATATTACGGTGGTACTGTACTGTATTGGCCAATGCAATTTTAGTAAAGCAGTGGTGAAAAGTGAGTGTATAAGTTTATGTGTTGTACGTAGTCAATTGAAAATTGCCTTTCTGATTATTGGTTTTGAATTTGACTAAAAGTTTTGGAAAATATAACACATACTTGCAAAAACTACACCAAAAGTGATAAATAAAACAAACTATCAAAGCTTCGTAACTACCTGGATGCAGATGCAGGGTCTCGTTGTTGCAGAAGTCTGTGAAGCAGCAGTTCCTCTTGGAGACGTTCCGGGAGCTGTAGCAGAAGACCTGTCCCCTCATCTCAGCCGGGGACAGACAGGACTTGACGGCCTCCTCCTTCCCGTTGATCAGCATCACAGAGTTCCAGCAGGCCCCGTCCGCGCCCGTCTCACAGGTGTTGTTGTTACATAGCTGGCACACACACTTCAGAGCTGGAACGACAGGGTGACATCATCAGACGTCTGGCTTAAGACATGTCTTCATACAACTCTTACGTTTGTGATTTTCTAGAGCCTTTCTTGCCAGGCTTTGCATACCACTTAGACTTCTGAAGAACAGCTGTATAACTCATGTTTTAGGACAAAGCCATATCAGCTACAGCATGGAAAACAGTATTGTTTTTTTAATCAATTCAGTGGCGGGGGAAACAAGTATAATGCCTGTTCATTTAGAACCCAGATATTAACACCCAGATAATCCTGTGCTCTTCTTGGAGATTCTACACACTCCTGTCCTGATTTGATAAAGCGATGAGGACAGCATGGCTTTCCTACTTATAAAGGAGGTAGGTCTATACTATCGGTCTGTGTCCATCTTTTATAAGGGCAGAGAGGTTTGCCTGGTTGGACCTGTAGGGAATCTCTCGGATCATTCTCTCAGGTCCCTGCTGCATGTCTGAGCGAAGCTCGATTTCTCTGAATATCAGAACGCCCTCAGATGTTCGCCAACACTACTGATGGGAAGATGAACAGGCTAATCCATTCCAAATGTATGTTGTGTTCAAAACAGTGAAATGTGGTAATGACTTCACTTGTCCACGTAGGCCTTTATAAGATTCCTGGGTGACTTCATCATGAAGTTGGAATTTCACTTTTTAATAAGAGTATGAATTCATTTTTTGTATATACACACACAGTCAGCCACAAAAGACTTTGGGCCCGTTTCCCAGATTGCGCATATTCCTGACAAAGCGAGTACTTTTTGCTGCAGAAGTAGGCATCAAATAGGTCTGGCTACCTGACACTGACTAAATGATGACCAAAACACACCTTAATTACAGAGTCAGTCCCTGATAAGATGTACTTTATTGTCCATTAACTTAGTGAATGGAAACGTGTCTTTATGCTCACAACTCAACCGAGACACACACACACACACACACACACCCGAGGGTCTGGAAGCAATGGGTCAGCTGCAGTGCAAAGCCCCTAGAGCAATGGCAGGCACAATGGCATCTAGGATGATGCCAGCAACCCACCGGTTGCCAGCACACTCCAGATTTTGCCCGTCTAAGGTGGGATCGAAACGAGGCTACCTGCCGTGCCATCTACCATTGAGTGTTTACATTATACACTGCCCTTCCCATTAGCTATCGCGAAAGAAGAGGGTTGTATGGCAAGCATGGACAGGCACACTAAGATACAAGAGAGTTTCTAGTATAAGAGGCACACTATTGTGAACAGTTGGATGTCTGGTAATTTATACCTACTCATAAAGGCAGCAAATTACACAGTGCCTATGTACAATAAAGATCTAACTAATGAGGAAACCAGCTCTGACATGCAGGCAACCTGTGGCTCGGGATACTATGTCTCGATTGCCATCTGTGGTTCACAATCATGACAAATCCCTATAAAACCGCACTGCAATTGTTACTACAAGCAACTCATATACTGTAAATGGTTTAATGGTCACCTCAATTATCTTATAGTGATGATTGGGTCCCACTTGTTGTTCTTGCTTATCCCCATGGGCTTGAAGAATTTTGGATAATGATTCATTCATGCAAATGACCAGAATTACCATAATAATTGTTCATTTTTGTTGAAATATTTAACCTTGTAATGCATCTTAAAATGTGTTAGACATACACTCCTCCTTATGCATTTGGGCAGTGAAGCTAAAATGTTTCCATTTGGCTCTATACTCCAGCATTTTGGATCAAATGTTTCATATGAGGCGACAGTACAGAACATTGTTTTATTTTAGGGTATTTTCATTCATATCTGTTATACTGTTTAGAAATGAAAGCACTTATATCTAGTCCCCCTATTTGAAGAAGTCATAAGTATATTTGGACAAAATTCACTTAGTGTATTAAAGTAGTCAAAAAGGTTAGTATTTACTTTAAATTAAACTTATTTGCACAAAAGAAAAACAGGTTATAAACAGCTCTTTTTTAAACCGTGTGCAGGTGTGGTTGGAAGCAATATACCACAGGAGGTCGGAGGTACCTTAACTTAACTTAACCTTAACAGGCTCTTGGTAATGGCTGGAGCGGAATCAGTGGAATGGTATCAAATACATCAAACACTTGGTTTCCATGCGTTTGATGCCATTCCGTTTGCTCCGTTCCAGTCATTATTGAGCCGTCCTCCCCACCGAAGCATCCACTGCAATATACAATACATAAGTACGAAAATAAAAAGGTTTGTTAAAACACAAAACCTACTAATTATAAATGTAAAAAAGTATCAGTAGTCACAAGAAAAAAAACTATTAAATGTGTGAGTGTGCGAGAGTTTGGCTATATGGAGGATGCCATGATTAAGAAAAATTATTTATAATTCATTAATAATGATGAGTGAGAAAGTCACAGAGGCTACAACCAAACATGCCAACCTTTGTCCCTCTAACCCTCTCATCAGTCATGAAGGTTGCTTCCACATAAATGTAAACGTGTTCAGAAACATCTTCACGTGTGCTAGCAATGCAGAGGTCCTGGGTTCGAGCCTCGTGTGAGCCGAATCTAAAAGAAAGAGCGGTCCTCACTAAGCAAGCACCGTGCTCTCCTTTACTCAAGTAGACCCTTCTTCGAAATAGCAGCTATCAGCAGAATAAGTGCCAATGCCAGGATTTTAGATCATAGTACACTATAATATGACATAGCTTCTGTAGTCTCTTAAACAGTCTGCACCATCAAGGCACAGACCATACAACATTATGGTAGGATATGGTCCAACCAAAACCCTTAAAAATGCCTGCTATTAGAAAATGAGGGAAGATGAATGAGTAATATCTAACTATTTTCTGTAAACAGGCCTGAGTAAGAAAAACAACTCCTACTTTATCAGGGGCTTCACTGTTGAATGTAAAGAGCCTCTAATCATGAGATAACCTTACATCTATCTACCCATTCATAGCAAATAAACATTTCATCATAGTACTGTAAATAAAAAGTTTTAAAAGCACCGTAATAATAATAAATAAACATGTAAAAGGTATTAACATTTGTGTTCGGTTCCTTTTACAAAGGTGGAACAAATTGAGCCTCAGGAAAATACAATTCATTTTAACACTATAGAGTAAAATAGGTTTACGACATAGTAGCCTACACAAGTCATATTGCACATGAACCTGTGTAATTCTAACAAGTTGATTCAAAAATAAACCACGTTTAAGACTGATCTTTTAACATGAGCTATTTTTCAGATGATTATAGTGTAGATATTGTATACTGTTCAGGGGTACAAAACGTGTTCACAAAAAGATATGTAGCAAACTGTATCGTACATGAACCGCAGTCATCATATGACTGAGTCTCCTCAAACTATCAGGCTGTAAATTTGAAGTCCAACTATCAAACGTTCCAGCATAAGCAGTACTCGACTTGGACTGAAATAGGTCCCGGTAATCATTTTGGGTGCCGGTACGGTTTATATTTAGGTGCAGGGGCCGTACAATGCTTTTGAGCTAATATTCTATAAAAGGAACAGGAGCTCAAGCAGTATAACGCTTGATATGCCAGTACTCCGGTGAGCGCCTGCAAGTCAAGCACTGAGCATCAGACACAGCAAAAGAGCCTACAAATACCGCCTAAACAACCCATGATACATGCAGTGGTCGCACAGTTTCAATAAGAAACCCCTAGAACGTTTGTCAATATAGCCTACCTGTGCTCAGCTGTGCGACAGATAGAAATATCAACGCCGCTTCAACCGTGGGGAGCCTGGTACGAGTCATGGCCGGAGGAGCACCATCTGCTTGGTTCGCGGACGCCTGTCTATACCGTTTTCCTATAGTAAATAATTACTTTCGTGGTAAATCCGTCATGTGCACACTTCGCATTGCTCCACTCTAAATAACAAGTGAGAGAACTGAATACGCAGCAGGGTGATTTGCTCCGCCTCTGTCGACTGGAATTTAAAGGGATTAACGCTCCAGCCCACCGATAAAGACATGCGAATGAGATAGTGCTGAACGAACGCCCCTTAACTGTCGAATGTCTGAGAAGAAGAATTGTCAGCTTGATATCACTCACCATAATTGAAATGACCTTGCTGCTCACAACAAATCAATGAGTTCATTCTGGATTTGGTGGCCAAGGTATCTGGCATTCTGTATTTGGTGGCCAAGGTGGTGTGACTCGAGGTCCCTTTTTGGAAACGGTTAAGGTGCTCTATCATGACTGGATCCAATTGTGCCATCAGTTCAACCTTTGAGGACATTTCCATTTGATTGAGAGTACAGTGTTTGTGTGTCCCCCCTTAGTGCCAGATTTCTAATTGCTGGAGACTGCACAATAGCAGTCAGACGTGTCAACACCTCTCTCTTATCCTCCATAAGTGCTATCCCGTTTTTTGATCCTCATTGCCAGTTCTTTCCATGTTTTCATGCAGTTTTGGTGTTCTGGACTGTTGTCCTGTGAAGTCAAAGAACGTGCATGTTTCCAGTCTGTCAGTCCTGAGTTTGCTAAATGAATTTTCTTCCTAGAAAAGAGTGTGCAGCAGAAGCAGAAGAGGCTGTTGTTTCTTTCAGAAAACACCAACCAACTTCTAGGGATTTTTTCACCACTCACCAAGGTCTACCTGAAATACTGGTGGCGGCAACTTCTTCCAACACTCTCATTCCTTGGGAAAACAAAGTTAGGTGGTACCCATCTTGGTCCTCTGCAAACTAGTTGTGTCCGAATCAGTCAGAACTGAAGGCCAGTCAGCAGGGTCTGTATACAGTGGTTCATCCTCAGCAGCAGGATTTGGTGGGGATGCTGCTACAGTACAGGCATTTCTAATGGAGAGCACATGGGCATTAGTTTACACAAGTTATTCACAGCATTTATAGTGGTAGAACATCCCACATACATACGCAGTAATAATAAAATTATCACTTACCTACAATATGGAAATCTCAAACTTTGCAAAAGGGAAATTATTCATTTTGTTTACGTTATGCAGGGAAGCACACACACACGTACGTGCACCCACACACACGCACCCACACACACACACCCACACGCACGCACACGCACACACACACACACACACACGCACACACGCACACGCGCACCCACACACATACGCACACGCGCACCCACACACATACGCGCACCCACACACACGCGCACCCACACACACGCGCACCCACACACACGCGCACCCACACACACACGTGCACCCACACACACGTGCACCCACACACACGTGCACCCACACACACGCGCACCCACACACGCACACGTGCACCCACACACACACACGTGCACCCACACACACACACGTGCACACACACACGTGCACACACACACGTGCACACACGCGCACACACACGCGCACACACACGCGCACCCACACACGCGCACCCACACCCGTGCACGCACACACACACACGCGCACACACACACACGTGCACCCACACCCGTGCACCCCCACACACACCCGTGCACCCCCACACACGCGTGCACCCCCACACACGCGTGCACCCCCACACACGCGTGCACCCCCACACACGCGTGCACCCCCACACACGTACGTGCCCACACGTACGTACGTGCGTGTGGGTGCACGTACGTGCGTGTGGGTGCACGTACGTACGTGCGTGTGGGTGCACCCCCACACACACGCGTGCGTGTGGGTGCACCCCACACACGCACGTACGTACGTGCACCCACACACACCCACCCACACCCACACACACGTACGTGCACCCACACACACGTACGTGCACCCACACACACGTACGTGCACCCACACGCACGCGCGCACGTACGTGCACCCCCACGCACGCGCGCACGTACGTGCACCCACACGCACGCGCGCACGTAGGTGCACCCACCCGCACGCGCGCACGTACGTGCACCCACCCGCACGCGCGCGCGCACGTACGTGCACCCACCCGCACGCGCGCACGTACGTACGTGCACCCACGCGCGCACGTACGTACGTGCACCCACACGCACGCGCACGCGCGTGCACCCGCACGCACGCGCACCCACGCACCCACACACACACACCCGCACGCACGTGCACCCACACACACACGTGCACCCGCACGCACCGCACGCACGCACGCACGCGCGTACGTGCACCCGCACGCACGCACGCACGCACGCACGTGCACCCGCACGCACGCGCGCACGTGCACCCGCACGCGCGCACGTCCACCCGCACGCACGCACGCGCACGCACGTGCACCCGCACGCGCGCACGCCCGCACGCACGCGTGCACCCGCACGCGCGCACGCACGCGCACCCGCACGCACGTGCACCCGCACGCACGCACGTACGTGCACCCGCACGCGTACGCGCACCCGCACGCACGTACGTGCACCCACCCAAACAGCATCATCAGGATAACCAGCCTCCATGTTGTAGTTGAACACTATATATAAACCCCCAGTACGTACGTACGTACGCGCACCCGCCCACACACGTACGCGCACCCGCCCACACGCACGTACGCGCACCCGCGTGTACGTGTACGCGCACCCACGTACGTACGCGCACCCACCCGTACGTACGCGCACCCACCCGTACGTACGCGCACCCACCCGCACCCACACACACACGCGCACCCACCCGTACCCCCACCCACCCGTACGCGCACCCACCCGCACCCCCACACACGCGCGCACCCACACACACGTACGCGCACCCCCCGCCCACCCACACACGTACGCACGTACGCGCGCCCCCCCACACACGTACGCGCCCACACACGTACGCGCACCCCCCACACACACACACACACGCGCACCCCCCACCGCACCCACACACACGTACGCGCACCCACACACCCACACACCCACCCGTACGTACGCGCACCCACACCCGTACGCGCACCCACACACCCACCCCCACACACCCACCCGTACGCGCACCCACACACCCACCCGTACGCGCACCCACACACCCACCCGTACGCGCACCCACACACCCACCCGTACGCGCACCCACACACACACGTACGCGCACCCACACACACACACGTACGCGCACCCACACACACACGCGCACCCACGCGCACCCACACACACACACGTACGCGCGCACCCACACACACACGTACGCGCACCCACACACGTACGCGCACCCACACACGCACGCGCACCCACACACGTACGCGCACCCACACACGTACGCGCACCCCACACACACGTACGCGCACCCACCCACACGTACGCGCACCACACACGTACGCGCACCCACACGTACGCGCACCACACACGTACGCGCACCCACACACACACGTACGCGCACCCCCACACACACACACACGTACGCGCACCCACACACACACGTACGCGCACCCACACACACACACGTACGCGCACCCACACACACACACGTACGCGCACCCACACACACACACGTACGCGCACCCACACACACACACGTACGCGCACCCACACACACACACGTACGCGCACCCCACACACACACGTACGCGCACCCACACACACACACGTACGCGCACCCACACACACACACGTACGCGCACCCACACACACACACGTACGCGCACCCACACACACACACGTACGCGCACCCACACACACACACGTACGCGCACCCACACACACACACGTACGCGCACCCACACACACACACGTACGCGCACCCACACACACACACGTACGCGCACCCACACACACACGTACGCGCACCCACACACACACGCACGCACGTGCACACACACGCACGTGCACCCGCGCACGCCCCACACACACACGTACGTGCACCCACACACACACGTACGTGCACCCACACACACACGTACGTGCACCCACACACACACGTACGTGCACCCCACACACACGTACGTGCACCCACACACACGCACCCACACACACACGTGCACCCACACACGTGCACCCACACACACACGTGCACCCACACACACGTGCACCCACACACACGTGCACCCACACACACCCACCCGTGCACCCACACACACCCACACACACACGTGCACCCACACACACCACACACACACGTGCACCCACACACACCCACCCACACACACACGTACGTGCACCCACACACACCCACACACACACGTACGTGCACCCACACACACCCACACACACGTACGTGCACCCACACACACCCACGTGCACCCACACACACCCACACCCACGTGCACCCACACACACCCACACACACGTACGTGCACCCACACACACCCACACACACGTACGTGCACCCACACACACCCACACACACACACACACACCCACATGCACCACACACACACACACACACATACACATACGTGCACACACACCTGAAGAATCCTGCTGGGGAGAAGTGGAAGTGATCAATACAAATCACAGAAAACCTTTGTCACCTCAATGAAAGTTACCCAAATCAATGACGTACTAGTTAGGCTGTAATCGTTTTGTTGCAGGCTACACACAATTGAATATAATTTCACACAGTTTCATCATGAGAATGTTATGTAAGCTAGTTGGACAGAAAACGGAATACTTTAGCCCCATGTATAATAACATAGCAAGCAACATAGTGTAACACAAGTGTTATATTAGCCTCATTACTCATAAAAGAGATGACATCGCTACATCCCTTTATCTTTTGCACGTTTCTCCTCTCCTTTCCTCTTTTTCCTAAACTAGGCACCTGATAGCTTAGACCTTTTCTCATCCATGTGTGTTGATTTGGCACTCAAGCATCAATACATTACCCATCCCCCAACACTGTCAACCAAGAGTCAAAACTACATTACCCATCCCCCAACACTGTCAACCAAGAGTCAAGACTACATTACCCATCCCCCAACACTGTCAACCAAGAGTCAAAACTACATTACCCATCCCCCAACACTGACAACCAAGAGTCAAGACTAAACCAATTCACCTTGGTGGTGTGCAGACTGGTTATATATTATTCTTAACGATTTCGCAGAAAAAAACGGAAATAAAAAATGCAACAATATATATGTGAAACTATATATTCACAGTTCTATGAATGAATTGTGGTTAATTTGGTAGCATTTCATAGTGTGACTGATTTTACTAATCACATTACTACTGTACAAAGTTAGATGTGCGCTACTTGATAGATTCCCCGGCTCCACCTTCCTCGTACTTCTAAGTGGGAGACCATCCCAGGCAATAGCCTGCCTAGCTCACAAACTAGAATCAGGATGCCCACTCCGACAAGGTTAATTGACCCACAGTCCCACACAGTGACATGATATTATTGGCGTAACGTGCAAATGAGCAATAGAAAACCGATCGCACAAATGTCACCATTCCTATTTTTTTGTTGTGCCCTGTGCCGGCCCCGGCAAGATGCCGCCCCACGTGCACAGTATACAACAGGTGTAAAACAGTACAGTAATAATTATAATTATAATAAAAACCCCACAAGAACTATGATGAGAGTTTGAAACACGAGAATTCAAGTATATACAGGTCAGTGCCAGTACCTCATTCAATGTGCAGGGGTACTGGAGGGCCTGAGGTGGGTATAGACATAACGTTGTAACTGGTAGTAGGATATACAGTGCTTTCAGAAAGTATTCATATCTCTTGACTTATTCCACATTTTGTTGTGTTGCAATCTGAATTCAAAAGGCAAAAAATAATCATCATCATCTTACCCATCTACACACAATACTCCATAATGACGAGGTGAAAACAGATTTGAAAATATAATACAGAAAATAAATGTACATAACTATTCACACCACTTAGTCAATACATGTTAGAATGACCTTTGGCAGCGATTACAGCTGCGAGTCTTTCTGGGTAGATTTTTAAGCCAATTTAAGTAACTAGGCCACTCAGTAACATTCAATGTCATCTAGGTAAGCAACTCCAGTGTAGATTTGGCCTTGTGTTTTAGGTTATTGTCCTACTGAAAGTTGGATTTGTCTCCCAGTGTCTGGTGGAAAGCATACTGAACCAGGTTTTCCTCTAGGATTTTGCCTGTGCTTAGCTCCATTCCGTTTTATTTTTTATCTTGAAAAACTCCCCAGTCCTTGCCGATGACAAGCATACCCATAACATGATGCAGCTACCACCATGCTTGAAAATATGAAGTGGTACTCAGTGATGTGTTGTGTTAGATTTGCCCCAAACATAACACTTTGTATTTTAGAACGTAAAGTTAATCTTTGCCACATTTTTTGCAGTTTTACTTTTGTGCCTTATTGCAAACAGGATGCATATTTTGGAATTTTTGTATTCTGTACAGGCTTCCTTCTTTTTACTGTCATTTAAGTTAGCATTGTGGAGTAACTACAATGTTGTTGATTCATCCTAATTTTTCTCCTATCACAACCATAAGACTAACTGTTTTCAAGCCAGTATTGGCCTCTCTGGCAACTGAGTTAGGATGGACACCTTATCTTTGTAGTGACTGTGTGTATTGATAACACATTGAATAATACATCAAATAAATAATAATTTTAGCAACAGCGTAGGTTTTGTGTGCAAGTGGGCACAAACCTGTGGATGTGCATAGAGTCAGTGAGGATAGTCTGTGGGAGAGGGAGAGCAGTAGCTGTTACCCACTGGGCACACCCCCTCATTTCAATGTGGAAATGTGTGTAATATTTTTTTGAGACGATCAATGAGATTTCAACCTTTATTCACCCACTCATAACGACAGACAGAAGTTTGTGTTTTCACTATGCTTTCAACCATCTAAAAGCACAGCAAATTCTAATGGAAAAACATCTAAAAATGTGTCATCACTACGCTTTCAACCATTTATATAACAAAATTAAAATTGGGAATACAATGTCGGATATTTTCTATTTATACAACAATTTAATGTGCTAAAGCACAACCAAATGACTTGGATTGCAGTTGAGATGACATTAAAAGTACACTGTGCAAGTGATCAATGTTGTACAAAATTCTGTGCAGATTATTTATGCAATTGTGAAGATCTCCTTCGACCTGCGACCTTTGCATGCTCTTGAACATGCACGCTTTCTATGATTACGTAAGACATTTATTGTTACAGTAACCTCAACATGTGGCAATGGATTTGTAACTCATTTTAAGGTTGAATACAGTTACATTAGCTTGTAACATAGGCTATTTACTGCATTTAAAAAGTAATTTTGAATTGTGTTTGGTTGACAAAGAAACCAAATATCAACATTTCTAAGGATCTCTCATGCTTGGATAGTTTCATTTGAACCACTGGCTTAATCGTATTCTCTAGCTTGTATTTTTGGTTTAGATGGAGACATGAATGCAACATATTTGTTAAATTGTCAAGTTAATAGGTTATTTACTGTATTACAAAAGTGATGTTGAATTGTGTTTGGTGAAACCAAATATTAACATGAAGGAGATGTAGCTTTTATGCCACTGACTAAGTCCGGCTTTAATTCCAGTTGGTCTACAAATGAATCATTGATATGTTGGATTCACATCTCCATCTCAACCAAGAATCAAAGTTAAAGAGTAGGACTAAATCAAACTTTGTTGAAAGAGCATTTAAGGTTAGATTAGATTTACATAGTTCTAGTCTTTAACTTAGATAGATTTTTGGTTGAGATGGAGACATGAATCCAACATATCATTCATTCATTTGTAGACAGTCTGGCTTTAGCCAGACTCAGTCAGTGGCACAGATGGAACTATCCAAGCAGAAGATACATCTCCTTCAAATGTTGATATTTACAGTAGCTGCATTGACAACCAAACAATTCAAATTCCAGTTTGTCTACTAAATTAATAATTGATACAGTTGAAGTCGGAAGTTTACATACACTTGGATTCATTAAAACTCGTTTTTCAACCACTTCACAAATTTCTTGTTAACAAACTATAGTTTTGGAAAGTCGGTTAGGACATCTACTTTGTGCATGACAAGTAATTTTTCCAACAAGACAGACAGATTATTTCACTGTATCACAATTCCAGTGGGTCAGAAGTTTACATACACTAAATTGACTGACTTTAAACATGGCTTTAGAAGCTTCGGATAGGCTAATTGACATAATTTGGGTCAATTGGAGGTGTACTTGTGGATGTATTTCTAACTCAGTGCCTCTCTCAGTGCCTACCTTCAAACTCAGTGCCTCTTTGCTTGACATCATGGGAAAATTTAAAGAAATCAGCCAAGACATCAGAATTTTTTTTTTAGACCTCCACAAGTTTGGTTTATCCTTGGGAGCAATTTCCAAACACCATGGGACCACACAGCCATCATACCGCTCAGGAAGGAGATGCGTTCTCTCTCCTAGAGATGAATGTACTTTGGTGTGAAAAGAACAAATCAATCCCAGAACAGCAGCAAAAGACCTTGTGAAGATGCTGGAGGAAACCGGTACAAAAGTATCTATATCAACAACAAAAAAGCCAGACTACGGTTTGCAACTGCACATGGGGACAAAGATTGTACTTTTTGGAGAAATGTCCTCTGGTCTGATGAAACAAAAATAGAACTGTTTGGCCATAGTGACCATTGTTATGTTTGGAGGAAAAAGGGGGATGCTTGCAGGCCGAAGAACACCATCCCAACCGTGAAGCAAGGGGGTGGCAGCATCATGTTGTGAGGGTGCTTTGCTGCAGGAGGGACTGGTGCACTTAATAAAATAGATGGCATCATGAGGAAAGAAAATTATGTTGCTTCAATATATCCACATCTCAAGACATCAGTCAGGAAGTTAAAGCTTGGTTGCAAATGGTTCTTCCAAATGGACACTGACCCCAAGCATACTTCCAAAGTTGTGGCAAAATGGCTTAAGGACAACACAGTCAAGGTATTGGAGTGGCCATCACAAAGCCCCGACCTCAAACCTATAGACAATTTGTGGGCAAAACTGAAAAAGCATGTGCGAGCAAGGAGGCCTAAAAACCTGACTCAGTTACACCAGGAATTGTGAAAAACTGAGTTGAAATGGATTTGGCTACGGTGTAAGTAAACTTCCGACTTCAAACTGTATGTTAGATTCACGTCTCCATCTCAACCCCAAAAAACACACTTTAAAATGCACTTTAAATAAAAGTCCTATTCTTTAAATTCAATTATTTGTTGAGATGCAGACGTGAATTCAACATTGACTAACATTTTAATTCAATTAAAGCTTGAAACCTTAGGCCTATACATTTATGTATTGTCTATTTTTAGTTGAACCCTGGGCTGAATTGAAACCATTGAAACAAAAACAACAAGCTGGTGAGGACTTTGCAAATGCTATACTTTAGAGGCCTAAATAGACTCACTGATGATATATGACTTGTAAAAAGTATGGTTACATTTCGATAGCAACAGTAAATATATTTAGTTATTTAAAAAATCTCGAGAATCATTCTCATGATAGCACATCGGCAGTAGTGTGTGACAAATATCGAAGATAAGCAGAGTTGGATGGGAGACCAAATGAAAACTATAGATAGATCAACTGTCCAGTAGGAGTTGCAGTCCAGACTATTGCATTTTTTTCCTGATAGTGGATATAACATTGAAGATTGACAGTTTCAAAAAAGGTACAGATTCAACATATTTGTCTATGTTGAAAATTGGTTACAATGAGGACCTAATCCTGTGGTTGAAATGTTTGTTGATTCAACCAGTTTGTGCCCAGTGGGTAGCCATTTAACAGGCTTATGGCCAGGGGATAGAAGCTGTTTAGGAGTCTGTTAGTCTGAGCCTTGATGCACGGGTACCGCCTGCTGGACAGGATAATGGAGAACAATCCATATCTCAAGTGGTTGGAGTCTTTGGGAACTTTTTGGGCCTTTTTCATACACCGCCTGGCATGTCCATCCTGGATGGCTGGAAGCTTGCCCCCAGTGGTGCGATCTGACATCTGGTCAGGATGCTCTCAATGGTGCAGTTGTGAAAGCTCCCGAGGATCCATGCCAAATTGTTTCAGCCTCCTGAGGGAGAAGTGGTGTTGCCGTGCTTTTTTCAAGACTGTTCTGGTGTGAGAGGACCATGTTAAGTACTCAGTGATGTGGACACTGAGGAACTTTAAGCTCTTGACCCACTACATCCCCATCGATGTGGATGGGGGCACGCACCCCCGTTTCCAGGAGTCCACGATCGGCTCTTTGGTCTTACTGATGTTGAGCGAGAGGTTGCGGTCTGACCAGCTCCTGGTTGGCCATCTCATTGCCATTGGTGAACAGGTCTAACACTGTCGTGTTGTTGGCAAACTTGATGGAGTTGTGCGTGTCCACACAGTCGTCGGTAAACAGAGAGTACAGGAGAGGTGTAAGCACATAGCCCTGGAGGGCCCCCGTGTTGAGGGTCAGCCTGGCAGAGGTTGTTGTTACCTACTCTCACCACCTAGGGTCAGCTCATCAGGAAGTCCAGGCTGTAGTTGCAGAGGGAGGTTTACAGCCTTAGGGTCCAGAGCTTCGTGACGAGCTTCGGAGGCACTATGGTGATAAACCAAATGTTCGGGTGCCTGGGATGGAGGTGACGTGTGCCATGGCCAGCCAGTCAGAGCACTTCATGATTAAAGATCTTAGTGCTACAGGGATGTAGTCATTGTGGCAGGTAGCAAGAGTTCTTGGTAAAAGGAATGGTGGTGGTCAGCTTGAGTCATGTGGGGATTACAGACTGGGGAAAGGTGAGGTTGAAATGACAGTGAAGGTACCTTCCAGCCCTGGAATATCATTTATAAACTGCTTATAAACCCTATATCATGTTTAAAAAGGGTAGCTTGATGCAAAGTGCTGTATATACCAACTAATTGTCTATCTAAAACTAATGGACAGACAAACCTGATTCATTTGTAATTCACCAGGTATACCAACAACACAACACAATTGTTTTAATAAATTGATAAAAACCCAAGGAGAATGCAATCTGCAAATTGGGGCTATACCTGTAAAATAGTGTTTCTACTGTTACAAATGTGTAGGGCTTCACCTGAGTTGAACCTTGCAGCTATCAGTGTACAAAGCCATTAACCCAAGGTGTCTGACTGAGCCACTGAATGAAATCACAAGTGATTTACTTCAGCCTCTGCCTTTACACTCGTCGTGCCAAACCACATGGTACAATAGCCAGGCCTAATGGCTAAAGAGTTTGGCATGTTAGCCAGACAACACTAGCACCCTAGATGCACTAGACTAGCACCCTCGTTCTCTGTTCTACAGTACCCCAGGCACCGGCATACCTCCTGGTCAGATCACATGGTTAGGAAAAACTCTAAGCTACTCGGCAGCACCATGCCCATTATGGCACCAATGTATCGAATTTAGAAAAATGGTTTAGAAAAATTAGCCCCCTGCTTCTGAAGTAGTCTGGGACTGTCCATATTAGGTCCCTAATGTAGATCGAAGGGCTGTAACTTCCAGAATGCAGAGGTCATCCAACTGGGCAACAGAATAAGGTTAAGGGTATTCCATACACAGACCCAGGGCAACAACCACTCAAGAGTACTGTTGTTGACAGAATTCTTTCAGGACAGTGGAACTTGATTTTTTTTTAAAGTGCTTCTTTATTGACCAATACATCCTTATAGCCTTCATCGGTTTAAACAAATAAATAAATATCAACTTGCACTGTCCTCAAAGAATAGATTCATTTCTCTTTGCTTGTCAATTCATGCACCTTGGTTGAAAAGCAAGGTTGAGGCAGTGTTCCCTTTCTATTGACTGTAAATGCAAAGTGAATCTGACTGATGGTCTCCCATACAGCTACCTGCATGAAAATCACTACACACCTTCAAATCAGAGGTGTAACCTACAGGAAACTGCTCAAATAGAAACCAACATAAAAAAGTGTCTTAATCAGGGGTTGGGGCACCACTAGCCAGAACAGCTTCAATGCACCTTGGCTTAGATTCTACAAGAGTCTGGATCTCTATTGGAGGGATGCAACGCCATTCTTCCACGAGAAATCCCATCATTTGAATTTGTTGATGTTGGTGGAAAACAGTCTTTGGTGACCGAGACAGCCATGGCGGCCATGCTTTACATAATTTCCATGCTCATCAAACAGTTCAGTGACCACTCGTGCCCTGTGAATGGGGGAAATGTCATCCTAGGCATAGCCATGGTAGCCAAAATATTGTCCTGCCCAGAATGTTTATCCTTGACCCTAAACATGATGGAATCAATGATGGGTGAATTGCTTAACTCAGGAACCACATGTGTTGAAGCAACTGCTTTCATTATACTTTCCCTCATTTACACAAGTGTTCCTATTGTTTTGGGCAGTTACCTGTATTTCAAACGCATTAACAAACCCACTCTGAATATAGAGGTTATTTTCGCTTTCTTCAAGGTCAAGGCTACCGACGCACTCAAGGGGGGGGGAGAGAGAGACAGCAATTGAGTGGGAGAAAGAAAGAGGCAGGTAGGGTGTGTGTGTGTGTGTGTGCGTTTTCCGTGGTGTCCGTTTGAAGCTGAAAAAGAAACGGTTTCTCAAAGAAAACGGGTTGCCAGCTTAGTGACGGAGTTGGACAAATGCACTCTGGGAATGAACGTGCAGAATGAATTCAAGGCCATCTGTTGAAGGATCATCATCACCACAGGCAACACTTTGCTTCAATGTTTTAATTTAAAAGCTACCAAAACCTAAAAGCTGAGAGGAAACAAGTACACAAATAATAGGCATTACTGTCTTCTTGCAGTACTGTGGTGGGTATTACAGTTTTAAAATCATTCTGCCATTTGCTATAATTTGTAGGCCTACTGAGATGCAACGTTGTTGGGAAGCACAGTGAGTAATCAACCGGCCTGACACACAAAGCAGAAAAATGAGACCTTGCTAAAAAGAAAAACTAAATCTGGTCATTGTGGATCCAATGTCCACAGTAACAGACCGGAGATGGCTGAAATGACCAGTTAATATGGACCATGAATGACTCCCGAAACGGCACACTGTTCTCTATATAGTGCACTACCTCTGACCAGATCCCTATTGGCCTTGGTCAAATGTACTGAAAAAGGTGCCATTCTCAGGATGATTGTAAATATATGCAACAACAAAAGAATTGGGGGGTGGGGGCCACAGTAAATCCTGGCAGACAACTGACAAAGCCATTGCCTTGCCCTTTACCGGTGCCATGTTGATTCCCGAGTATGAACCACCGCAGTTGGCACCATTTACCATTCTAGACCTGCCTTTTGTTTCTCTTCTGGCAAGTGCTCCACAATTCAAGCAGTTCAATTTATAGTCATTAGGGCCTAGCGAACCCGCTGACATTTTCCCAAATTAAAATGAATTGGTATTTTACAGTCGAGATTGAGAGGCGTTCAGGATGGAAATGGATTAACATGCCCTACATACTTTGCTGCATTTCATTGTTTGTTTAGTAGTTCAATGGCTGGACACAAGAAAATGTCCTTTGTGCACTGAACAGCTTTACGTCTCTGCGGCCGGTCAGCAAGACTGCACTATGCAAAGGAACTGTCTAGTCCGGGGGGGACAAAGGAAAATATTCAGAGCTGTTGAAATGAAAATATGCTCTTAGTGGTTCGCATAACAACCACTACTCGTACTCACCACCAGCAAATTGCTTATCCTGACAGAGTTGCAAACCTGTTAACGTTCCCAAACTTCCCGGGTTTTCCAGTAATCCTAGTTGGGAGTATTCCAGGTGTGCTATTTATTCCCACCTACATTTTGGGAATCGGAAAGGTTACCAGATTTTTGCAACCCTATCATGACTTGTAAAAATGCTCAGGTTTTAGTAGATGGTGGACTAACTTTGTGGCAATCATTCCAATGATATGTTTTAATTATGAGAGTAAAATGGTTCATTTGATGTTGTGACTATGACATATGAGACAGATAGCATCTATATGTTTTTTGTATTTAATGAATAGAAGTCACTCCTTGATATAAAATATTAAAGAAATTAAAAAGCCCGAAGTTCCACCTCAATTACTTAGACAATGCACGCCGTAAGACAATATTAGTGCCCCTGTATGAATTGAGTTCAGTGTCATCTAGTAAATATTTTATTTGCTCTTTTAGCATTTTGTCTCAAGAAAGCTGATGAAACAACCAAACAAAAGAACCGGTACATAAATGTAAAATGTGTGGTGATATACAAAGTCTCTACGACAGGATATGTTAAGACAACACCTCCGAAGGACGAATAAAAGAGAGGGCCTACAACTGTCCGCAGCACAATCCTACAACACAGTGCGTTAGCTAAATAAGTTACAGCTTGGACGAAATGCCAAGAGAATTGGTCTAACAATTTCGTAAAACAGTGGTGCAAAGAGATGCAGTCCAAGTAGAACGTAAAAACGTTTCCCTAATTCCGATTACTGTTACGATATGGGGTTCACGTGGCCTATATTTTTAAAATGTTTTTGGCAAGTTGTGTTTTTTCCCCAAATACATCCGCAACCGTGCATGTCGGGAATGCAAACATTGCTAGTGCAATAACAGCGATAAAGCACGGCCAATATTGCTGAATGAAATACGTTCATATGTTTCTCAAACTTAAGTCGCGTCAAAAAGAAAAAAATATGAGTAGCTCTAAATCGACAAACAGTACTCAAATGCCCAGGTAACAGTCTTCTTTGAAGAACGTTAGTTCAATATTCCTATGTCTTTAAAGTGATAGTCACCTACATTTCCAAGACTATTGGCAGTGTTTTAAATGCCCTGTAAGCCATCTTTGGATGCCAAAATGTGTCCCACCAAGAGTGTTTCAAATAAATACAATGTGCCACTTCACGAGCACTGAGCCCAACCAGTCCCTTTTCTCCTGGATGTTGTCCAGGAAACCAAACTGCCTGACATCTTTAAAAAGGTCAATAGGTCTTCGCTCCCTCTGCATCAACGAGGAACAAGCTCAAGAGTCCGCTTTCATTTTGTCCAGAGAGTTGTCGATTTTTGTCAGAGTCTTTTTGATGCGTAGCGCCGTTAATCTGGCAGAGGGATTCTGATACCAGCACTCCTTCATAAGTTTCGCGATGGACGTTAAAGTCTGGAAAAGAAGAAGAAAAACTGAGCAAATCTATTAAGAGTCCCACTCCACTTGTTTCTGAGTCTTTTCCCCATTTAAAAATGTCCTGAATATGTAAGTACAGTAATTTGCACAACAAAACAATACATTGGGCAAATTACTATTTTTAAGCCTCAACTGCGAAAGTCTATAGTTCTGCAAAGGGTAAAGCAATTATTCTTAAACACTAGAATTAAGCACAAAAGATTTTAACTGCCCAGCAGACCGTATTATGCATTCAATGATCCTGAGAAATGAGGTGGGTGGCTGACAGGCTGTTTTCAAAGACTCAAGTGAACTAAACGTCTGATGAAGCCGGACAACCTAGCAGGCAGTGCTGAATTCTGCACGGCTTCTAAATTGACACATTTGGAGCAGCTCCTATTCTCCATGACAACATATTAGCTGGTTCCCCCTCCACCAGTAAACATTTAACTCAGATCGCCTCGTCTGGTCTCGGTGTACTCACTGGGTCTGAGAACCATCTGTTGGGGATGTTGGGTCTCTGCTGGTCCACACACACAACCTTCTTCATGTCTTCAAAGCTGGGGTCACTGGGCACCACATCGTGGAAGGGAGGTTTGTAGTCCTCTACAATGCCTACACAGAGTATGGGGGTAAATACACAACACAAATGTCCATAAGACGACACAATCATCAGCATGACAATTTAAAGTAAAGTGACATAAAAAGTGTCAAACACAATACGTGAGGTAGCACAGGAAATGGCTCATTTCCTAACAAAAAGGGGATTTGTTTTGATAGTTGCTCTCACCTGCTACTGTGTACCAGGTGGAAAGTCATGTGGAAAGTAAGATTGCGGTGTCCTGCATTAAGCAATACCCTGTGTGTGGCTGTCAGCCAGGTTCAACTATAAATAACCACAAAGTCATTTAAAATGGGGAGTGGAGAAAGCCGGATCCATTTCAGATAAGACGCCAGCTCCCTTTAGCACCAGACTAGACCACAAACGCATGGAGAGATTTGTGTCCGTCACTCCTCTAAAGTCACATTGTCTCATTGATGAAATGAGTGACTGACTAAGTCTCAGCCCAAGTATGGATTTGAATTATTGGCTCGTTCTGCCAACGGTCGATGTAACTTGGTGCTTTTAACAAAGTGATATATGGCAGTTATGCCATCAGATTGCTGAAGACTTTCTGCGAAAATAACACTTCCTCTAAAGTGGTGAAATCAATCTTTAAAAAGCCAGCTGGACAGTAAATTATGTTGGACATATTTTTATAGGATTTTACTACACCCTGACAGGGGCATCAGAGAATATTCCAAGAAAAGCACATGTGTAGACAGACAGGCAGTTAACATACAGTACATATACCTAAAGCAACTGTATGATGCAACTACTCTAGGAAAGATGTTTACCATGCTTTGTCATATTGTTCTAAATGCATGACATTCTAGGAGTTGTCTTTTTTTTATCCTACATTTTTTTAAATGGATACCTTGTATAGTTGCTGCACTGTTCGAGAGGAAAGCTTGAAATGAATGATGGAATTGCACCGTGTACACAACGCCGTATTCTGTGCATATGACAAATCGACGTGGGTTGGACGGAGTGGGGAGTGAGAGAGGGAACAGAAGAAACCATGGACCATGGATCGTACAGACCGTTGCTGACCGTCCTCCTGGCGATCTCCCACAGGACCAGGCCAAAGGCCCAGATGTCCACTCTCTTGAAGGACTCAAAGCAGTCCGTCTGGATGGAGTCGTCCAGGACCTCTGGGGCCATGTAGCGTTTCGTGCCCACTTTAGGGTTGTTGCCCACGTCTAACTCGTTTGTGTCTTGGAAATGCATCACAGCGAGACCTGGGACAGAAAAACAGACTTCCGTTAGGATATCCTATCTACATCAAACATTTTCTAAATAATTCAAATACAAAACAAAAAAAGAGCAAAATTATTTAAGAGGATTTTTTTTTTAAGTGTTAAGTAAATAACCCAAATTCATTTATCCAAAGATGAGAACACTGCCCTCTGGTGGATTTGAAAATAGCAACAGTAAAACAAGCTGATAGTTTAGGACTGTTGTCAAAAACAACCCTATTTTTCCATCAAATAACAAAAAAGCATCTTGATCGTGAGCAAAAACATCATAACATTCCATAAACAACCTAACAGCAGTGACGGCTGTGGCCGCAGTAGTAGTCTCAATTAGTAGTAGTCTCAATTAGTAGCAGTAGATTGCGTGTGCAGCAGTGACAGTAGTAGTCTCAATTAGTAGCAGTAGATTGCGTGTGCAGCAGTGACGGCTGTGGCCGCAGTAGTAGTCTCAATTAGTAGCAGTAGATTGCGTGTGCCACCTGAAATAGCTCACACTTATCTTTTGCACAGAGAACATTGGAAGTATGCGACATGGTGCACAAGAGTACCCCTTAATGCATTTTTGGTTAAGATTTAAAAGAGCCACCGGCTCTGCTGTTCTTCATCTAACGAGCAACAAACATGGAGGGAAATGGGTTGGCGTGTTCAGTGGCATAGCCCACTGTAAAATCATTCCAACAACAAACAGAGCCTGACATCCTCTCCACCCACAGACGAAATGGACAACATGCCCTGTTATTTATTTTTATCACAATACATAATATGGACACGATAACAGAAAACGGTCATGTAAACAACACATGTTGAATGAAAGCTCATAATATTTATGCTTCCTGTCCGGAACACTGTGTTCTTACCCAGGTCGGCGATGCAGCACTGGCCGTTCTTGTTGACAAGTATGTTTTTGCTCTTGAGGTCCCGGTGGGCGATGGCCGGCTTTCCCTGGGTGCCGAAGATCTCCACATGGAGGTGTGCCAGGCCGCTGGCGATGGACAAGGCCATGCGCAGACAGCTGGCTGTGTCCAGGGTGCTCAGCTGCAGGTAGTCGTACAGGGAGCCCATCTCGTGGAAGTGTGTGATCAGCCACAGCTGGGTGCTCGAGTTTCGGGAAGTCATGTCCGAAGCGATGAAGCCTGCAGTCAAAGAGACAGACACAGAGCTGTTCGAACTCAAGGAAAGGTCTTCAAAATCAATAAGACAGACATTTTGTCACTAAGATGGAACACTAAAACACTGCCGGACAGAAATAATTCACTCCTAAGTCATATGTTCCTTTAGTCTCCCAATGACATCGATGCATAACTAAGTGAAAAGTGGAAGTTTGGATTTGTCCCATGGAGAACAGCTCCTGTCCAGAACATGGCTGGAGGTACATACCCAGGATGTTCTGGTGCCTCAGCAGCACTGTGTTGTAGATCTCAGTCTCTCTGAACCAGGACTTCTCATCTCTGGAGGAGAAGATCTTCACAGCCACACTCTCCCCCTGCCACTGGCCCCGCCACACCTCACCATAGCGCCCCTTACCTATAATAGGGAGAAGGAAAAAGGGAAAAAAAGATTAGAGCAAAGCAGACATTGTGTACGTCTGAAATTTCACCATATTCTTAATATTTGTTCACTACTTTTGACCAGAGTCGTATGGGCCCTGGTTAAAAGTAGTGTACTATATAGGGAATAGGGTGCCATATCATACAGCCATTTTTAGTGAATTACTGAAAATGCGATTCATCAAATACAGTGGGAAAATAGAGCCTCTGACAGAAATAAACCCAATGTTCATTTCCAATGCAAATATCAGATAATTATTATTTTTTTATTTCACCTTTATTTAACCAGGTAGGCTAGTTGAGAACAAGTTCTCATTTACAACTGCGACCTGGCCAAGATAAAGCATAGCAATGTGAACAGACAACACAGAGTTACACATGGAGTAAACAATAAACAAGTCAATAACACAGTAGAAAAAAAAGAGTCTATATACATTGTGTGCAAAAGGCCTGAGGAGGTAGGCGAATAATTACAATTTAGCAGATTAACCCTGGAGTGATAAATGATCAGATGATGATGTGCAGGTAGAGCTACAGGTGTGCAAGAGCAGAAAAGTAAATAAATAAAAACAGTAGGGGGATGGGGCAGGTAAATTGGGTGCCCTATTTACCAATGGACTATGTACAGCTGCAGCGATCGGTTAGCTGCTCAGGTAGCAGATGTTTAAAGTCAGTCTATTATGTAAAAATTATTAATTCTTTGTAAAAAAAAAATGTCTTTTGAGAGTTTCACTGATTTTAAATGTATTTTATAAAGGCAGTGTTATACAAAATTCTAGACCAAGTTAATGGAACACAGTACAATTTCATGTTGGTCATGCTACTCAACCTTGACCTTCTGCATAAAGTAAATAAATAACACTACAGGTACCGTAACTGCCCAAATAAAGGAAACACTTCAGTAAATTAGAGATATAAAGTATATTGAAAGCAGGTGCTTCCACACAGTGGTGGTTCCTGAGTTAATTAAGCAATTAACCCATCATTAATCCCATCATGCTTAAGGTCATGTATAATAAAAACGCCCAGTTGCCCATTATTTTGGCTACCCCGACTAGAAGAGATCTCAGTGATGTTTAAAGGGGTGGTCTCAAAAGAGCATTTCATTATTATTATTTTTTATCTAGGCATGGTAGCATGGTCAGTTAAGAACAAATTCTTATTTACAATGGACCGCCGACCCAGGCCAAACCCAGACGACGCTGGGCCAAATTGTGCACCGCCCTATGGGACTGCCAATCACGGCCGGATGTGATGCAACCTGGATTGAGGTTTAAAGTGTGTGTGTCTAAGTCACCATATCTCAACCCAATTGAACACTGATGGGAGATTCTGGAGCGGCGCCTGAGAAAGCGTTTTCCACCACAATCAACAAAACACAAAATTATGGAATTTCTAGTGGAAGAATGATGTCGCATCCCTCCAATAGAGTTCCAGACACCTGTAGAATCTATGCGAAGGTACATTGAAGCTGTTCTGATGGATTGTGGTGGACCAACACCCTATTTGGGGCAGAAGGTAGCCTAGAGGGCCAGTAACCGAAAGGCTGCTAGATCGAATCCCCGAGCTGACAAGGTCTGCCCCTGAACAAGGCAGTTAACCCACTGTTCCTAGGCCGGTTAAATAGGGTTAAAGGTTAAATAAATAAAAACAATTAAGACAATATGTAGGTGTTTCCTTTATTTTGGTAGTTACCTGTATAGCCCCATTTGACATGAAATGAAACGTGTTTTTCTTGTGTGTAAAAAAAAATAAAAAATGTGCCCTCCTTTGCTCCCCAATTTCGTGATATCCAATTGTTAGTAGTAGTAACTTGTCTCATCGCTACAACTCCCGTAAGGGCTCGGGAGAGACGAATGTTGAAAGTCATGCGTCCTCCGATACACGACCCAACCAAGCCGCACTGCTTCTTAACACAGAGCGCATCCAACCCGGAAGTCAGCCGCACCAATGTGTCGGAGGAAACACCGTGCACCTGACAACCATAGTTTGCGTGCACTGTGCCCTAGCCCGCCACAGGAGTCGCTGGTGCGCGATGAGACAAGGATACCCCTACCAGCCAAACCCTCCCTAACCCGGACGACGCTAGGCCAATTGTGCGTCGCCCCACGGACTTCCCGGTCGCAGCCGGTTGCGACAGAGCCTGGGCGCGAACCCAGAGTCTATGGTGGCACAACCACTGTGCCACCCAGGAGGCCCCTTAAATGAAACATGTTTGTTAAAAATATTTTTGTTGGCAGTTTATCCTCGACTAGGCCCACAAATCAAATGTGTGCAATGTTGGTTTAGGGAGTTGTGTTACATTGGCCATCTGGCCATGTTTCAGACTGAACTCTAGGAAAACTAAGAGAAATATTAAGAGACACTACTGGGAAAAAAACTAACTCTTCTAAGAAATCTCTCAGGGTCAGAGAACAGCAGTGGCTCTGTTTTGCAACACAAATCTCTGTTCCAACAGTGCTACACTTTAAGAGGTCTTTCATTTTTTTGGGGAAAAAACATTTACTCCAAAACCTGCACTGACGCTAAACGTACACCGTAGCCACTGAACAAAGAGATCAGGCTCTGATTGGATACTGACCCACACACTCGTTGAGTGTGATTTGTCGGGCGACAGTTCTCTGAACGAGGAAGGGGAGTCCGGAGCCGCTTCCCGACGTACACGAGTGGTCTAGCAAATCCTACGAGAGAGAAGAGGGACAGACAAAATAAATGAACTGCAACCAGAGGAATATGACCGGCCTGTACTCTCTCTAGATGAAGGTGGCCCAGCCCTCAACACAGCAGAGCATCTGGGATTCAGTTAATACGGCTGGCCTCCTTCCTTATGATGTGGCCCACGTTGGAGAGGCTGAGTGAAATGGTTAATGATTAGTGCTCAGACTCCAAATGCTGGCTATCTAGCTGTCAGTCTGTGCGCATGACCAGACTGACTCACAGATAGACATTCTGAAGAGTTAGTCAGTCAGGCAGTCTGGCCACCCTGGAGCAGCAGAGGGCCCTCTGGGTAAACAACAGCAGTCCCTGGTGATTAGTGAACTGAGGGGGCTGAGAGATTTGATCTAATCCCAGCCCCAGACTCCAAAACAGACGCAATGCTGCTAAGCCTTTTATTTTTTAACTCCTCTCCATGCATCTGCAGGGCATCATGGCTGACACAAGGGGGTAGTGTTCCACAACTCCATCAAACACGCCTGAGAAAAACAGAGGACTAAAATGGAAAAACTAAAAAGATAGATGCCACATGCATAAAACACACGCTGTGTACAATTTGGGAAAGGAGACAAATACTAAATAGAAGCCTTAAAACCAATGACAACACATTTTGTCGTAGTTAAAGTCCCTGTTTAGTGGGAGGGCAGATCTGGGCTGTTCTGTTGAAGGGGGGAATTCAGCCACAGCATTACAACAATAACCACATTTTTAGGCATCCAGGGCGGAGGTGTTTTAGGGAAATGTGTTTCTTTTTTACTGTCACCATGGTTTATAATAACTTTTATCTGGGTTGCTGCCAAGCACTTTTTAATTATACTGAAACAAAAAAAACATTACGCAGCAGCATATTTGGGGTTTACACTGCCAAGTGCTCTGATGGGCTTTGAAAAATATATAGAAATAGATCCAAAATCAGCAATTCCTCTAGCGCACCTCAGCCCATCAGTGTTATCAGTGAGACTAGTCTCCCCAATGGAAACATTCGGCCTGTTTCAGGTTTTCCTTAAAGTTTTTAATTAAAAAAAAATAGATGGGATTGGTCTGAGTCTTCAGGTGGGTAGATTGCTGAAGTTAATCAAAAAAATGCTGATTAGAGATGCTAAGCTCAAAGCATTATTTCACTAGAGTAGCCAACATACTTGCAAACAAAGCGGGCCATTTTGTTGAAATCATGTGTATCTGTGCTCTGGTAAAACAATGCGCATATTCTCCATCACAGTGGTGGAACAAATTCTTTCATTCCCAATTCCCAGGACAGGAATGTAATCCTGACAGGGTTGATATAGGTCTACTACATTAACACAGAGTGCATGACTACCTAGCACACATTCAGACACAAAATGGTCTTCGGGCTCAACATAATGACATGGTTTGAGAGTGTATAAATGGCGTTCAGAACTGGACTGCATGGATTGGAAACATACTATCCACAGCTCCCCAACGAGCCCAGGCCTGGCATGCTCTTATTGTAGGGTAGCAATGTCCCAGAATTCCCTGGCTTTCCAGAAATCCTGGTTAGAAGAAGCCCGGAAACAGGAGGGAATAAGCAGGTAATCCAACCAGGATTTCCGGGAAATCTGGTAATTTTAGGAAAGTGACCAGAATTTGCAACCCTAATGACCATGTCTTACTCACCGCCAGTGTGCTCTCCCCCACATTGGAGGCGATGAGGCCGTCTATGGTGCCGTACTCAGCTTCCCGGGCCGTCAGCCTCTCCATCTGGTTCTGGTGGATGCGTCTGAACACCAGGATGGCGATGCCAGAGAGGACGACCAGCACGATGACCGGAGCCACGATGACGATGGCCAGTGTCGTCAAGCTGTAGTTGGGCAGGTTGCTTGCTACGAGGATGAGAAAGAGGTTTAGGTTTATTTGAACATCCTGGTACGTATTGTATGTAGAAACATAAATAAAATGCGATGTCATACAATATATAAAAACGCATTCAAAAAGATATGATCTGCCTAAATATATGGGAAACAGACAAGGAAGAGGGTGTTTTTTGTTGTTGTCCCTGCACTATTGTCCAAGTCAGAGACAATTAAGCAATAAGGCACGAGGGGGTTTGGTATATGGCCAAGAGCTGTTCTTGAGCACGACAACGCGGAGTGCCTGAATTACAAGCCTTCAGCCGTGATATATTTGCCATATACCACAAACTCCCGAGGTGCCTTATTGCGATTATAAACTGATTACCAATATAATTAGAGCAGTAAAAATACATGTTTTGTCATACCCGTGGTATACGGTGTGATATACCACAGCTGTCAGCCAATCAGCATTCAGGGCTCAAACCACCCAGTTTATTATAAAGTATATGTCACATCAAGCCAGAACCAGATGAAGACAAAATCAAATCTCCAGCAACATAATCGCCTTTAAACACGAACCACATTCAATCCAGTACAGTGTTTGGACAACGAATTTGAAATCTGCAGTACAACCAAGTTCCTCCTCCGTTCAGCTTAGCCAGGTGCCCAGCTGCCCCGGGGGATCAAAACACAGCGTTTACTAAAGCCCTAAGCTTTGGGAGGCATCATTCAAGGAGAGGCGATGATAATTAGGCATGTTAAAGAACACGTTCTCTCCCTCCTCCCCCGTCCGCCTGCCTGCTCTGCCTGGACCAAACAGACTGAGGAACCTGGCTCCAGGGTTGAGGGGGAGGCCAAGGTAAGAGCACACTGCAGCATATATCCACGGGTGGGATAGGCCACACATCAACAGGCTGCACCATCACCATGCCTGGAGATCTGACTACCACACACTCCAGGGAGAAAAAAAAACTGCCTAGCCCTCAGCACAGACAATGCTCCCTCTTTTCTCCCATGCATACTGAACTCTTTCTCCTTCTCATAGCACTCTTGGGGAGTGGAATTCAATGAAGTTCAACAAGTTCAGAATAGACAGTATAGAAAACAACAGATTTTAGACCAAAATGATGGCAGTGTCAATGTCTCGATGTTTTCTACTGTTCTTGTTAACGCAGAAACGTAATTTTTGGTAGATGCTAAGATCTTCGTGTGTTGTGTGTTTAACAAAAACAGGGACTAACTTCAAAGAAATAGATATTTAGGAAATAATTCATTTTTATACATACCTAGCATACTTTTTCATTTTTTTTTTACTGTGGATAGGAGAGGAGAGTAAGTTTTAGAGAACAGAGCTATACATTTCATTCAGGCCGTGTTCCAAATGACCCCCTATTCCCTGGTCAAAAGTAGTGCAATGTAGGGTATAGGGTGCCAATTGGGACGCAGACACAGTGTCCTCTCCTTTCCCAGGGGGCTCCGCTCTACACTGCCTTACAGGTCTGTGTCAGGCCGAGCAAACAATCTCAGAGAGGACATAGGAGGAAGTAGACCGTGACTAAACACAATTCTAACGTTTGTCTCTTTTTTTCAGGCTGTCCCCTCCTCTGCTGTGGAGGTGCTCGGGGTGTAACCGCCACACAAGCCTGAAAAGCAGACCAACAGAGGACCATGCAGCAAACGACTATGGCAGACAATTTCATGCACCGCAGCATCGCGTCCTCGCTGGAGAATGGCCAAGTGGACACAATCAATAGAGCACCTGCCTCTTCACGTCAGTCAACCGATCACAGACAGCAGATCACTAGGAGTATATGGCCCAAAAGTGTGTTTTCTTCTTGGCAGTAATTCTAATCAAATGTTATTGGTCACACACATATTTAGCAGATGTTGTGGGTGTAGTGAAATGCTTGTGTTCCTAGCTCCAACAGTGTAGTAGAATCTAACAATTCACAGCAATACACACAAATCTAAAAGTATTACAAATGGAAACAAATAAGTAAATATTAGATCGAGCAATGTCAGAGTGGCATTAACTAAAATACAGTAGAATAGAATACAGTATATACATATGAGATGGGTAAAGCAATACGTAAACATTACTAAAGGGACGAGGGTTCCATTATTAAACTGGCCAGTGATTCCATGTCTATTTATATAGGGCAGCAGCCTCCAAGGTACAGGGATGACTAGCTGGGTGGTAGCCGGCTAGTGATGGCTATTTAACAGTGATATCCTTGAGATGTAAGCTGTTTTTCAGTCTCTCGGTCCCAGCTTTGATGCACCTGTACTGACCTCACCTTCTGGATGATAGCAGGGTGATCAGCCCGTGGCTCGGGTGGTTGATGTCCTTGATTATCTTTTTGGCCTTCCTGTGACATCGGGTGCTGTAGATGTCGCAGAGGGCAGGCTGTGTGCCCCCGGTGACCGCACCACCCTCTGGAGAGCCCTGCGGTTGCGGGTGGTGCAGTTGCTGTACCAGACAGTGATACAGCCCGACAGGATGCTCTCAATGGTGCATCTAAACCTTTCTGAGGGTCTTAAGGGCCAAGCCACATTTCTTCATCCTCCTGAGGTTGAAGAGGCACTGTTGCGCCTTCTTCACCACACTGTCTGTGTGGGTGGACCGTTTCAGATTGTCAGTGATGTGTATGCCGAGGAACTTGAAGCTTTCCACCTTCTCTACTGCGGTCCCGTTGATGTGGATAGGGGCCTCACACTGGGGCCTCACAAGGGTGTGTGCTCAGCCCCTCCTGTACGCCCTGTTCACCCTGTTGTACGCCCTAGCTCCCTCTGCTGTTTCCTGAAGTCGACAATCAGCTCCTTTGTTTTGTTGACGTTGAGGGATAGGTTATTTTCCTGTCCCCGCTCCACCAGGGCCCTCACCTCCTCCCTGTAGGCGGTCTCGTCATTGTTGGTAATCAGGCCTATTACTGTTGTGTCGTCTGCAAACTTGATGATTGAGTTGGATGCGTGCGTGGCCACGCAGTCGTGGGTGAATATGGCGTACAGGAGGGGGCTTACCACGCACCCTTGTGAGGCCCCAGTGTTGAAGATCAGCGAAGTGGAGATGTTGTTTCCTAGCTTCCTGACGGGCCGCTCCCCAGGTAGTGAAGTCCAGGACCTAGTTGCACACGGTGGGGTTCAGACCTAGGGCCCCGAGCTTAATGATGAGCTTGGAGGGTACTATGGTGTTGAAGGCTGAGGTATAGTCAATGAACAGCATTCTGAAGTTGGTATTCCTCTTGTCCAGATGGGACAGGGCAGTATGCAGTGCAATGGTGATTGCAACGTATGTGGATCTATTGGGGCAGTAAGCAAATTGAAGTGGGTCTAGGGTGTCAGACAAGGTAGAGGTGATATGATCCTTAACTCAAATCACTTCACAATGACAGAAGTGAGTGCTACGCGGTGATAGTCATTTTGTTCAGTTTCAAGTGCCCCCACCAAAACTGACAGACCAGGCAAGGAGGACATTAATCACAGAGGCAACAAACAGACATAAGATAACCCTGAAGGAGCTGCAAAGCTCCACAGAGGAGATTTGAGAATCTGTCCATAGGACTTAAGCTGTACATGCCACAGAGCTGGGCTTTACGGAAGAGTGGCAAGAAAAAAGCCATTGCCTAAAGAAGAAAATAAGCAAACACGTTTGGTGTTTGCCAAAAAGGAATTTGGGAGACTCCCCAAACATATGGAAGAAGGTACTCTGGTCAGATGATGCTAAATTTGAGCTTTTTGGCAATCAAGGAAAATGCTATGTCTGGCGCAAACCCAACACCTCATCACCCTGAGATGTGTTTCCATCAGCAGGGACTGGGAAACTAGTCAGAATTGAAGGAATGATGGATGGCGCTAAATACAGGGAAAGTCTTGAGGGGAACCCGTTTCAGCCTTCCAGAGAGTTGAGACTGGGACGGAGGTTCACCTTCCAGCAGGACAATGACCCTAAGTATACTGCTAAAGCAACACTAGAATTGTTTATTAAGGGGAAACTTTTACATGTCTTGGAATGGCCTAGTCAAGTTCTGCCTTGAGGAATGGGCAAAAATGCCAATGGCTAGATGTGCCAAGCTTATAGAGACATACCCCAAGAGACTTGCAGCTGTAATTGCGGCAAAAGGTGGCTCTACAAAGTATCGACTTTGGCGGGGTGAATAGTTATGCACGCTCAAGTTTTTTTTTTGGTCTTAATTCTTGTTTGTTTCATAATAATACATATTTTGTATCTTCAAAGTGATAGTCATATTGTAAATCAAATGAAACAACCCCCCCCCGAAAATCTATTTTCATTCCAGGTAGTAACGCAACAAAATAGGAAAAACGCCAAGGGGGTGAATACTTCTGCAAGCCACTGTACCTTTGCTTTCTTGGGTACAGGAACGATGGTGGACATCGTGAAGCAAGTGGGGACAGCAGACGGGGAAAGGGAGAGAATGAATATGTCCGGCCAGCTGGTCTGCGCATGCTCTGAGGACGCGGCTACGGATGTCGTCTGGGCCAGCAGCCTTGCGAGGGTTAACGCGCCTAAAATGTCTTACTCACGCTGGCCTTATACAGGTTCAAAATAGCAGATATGGACACGGACATGCACCTAAACTGGAACGCAGTGGCTGTAAAGTAACATGCTATACATGACGTCAGAGCTCAAGGTCTCGCTTCACAGCGCAGTATGGGTTTTGATTGACAGCAGTTCTGAACTTGAACACCACCCGCGACAAGATGTTTCCCCCCCATAACCTGCTGCTAAATGGGCAACTTTTGCAAATGTTTTGTTTTCTGAGTAAGGGAAATGCTGCAAATAAAAGAGGACTAGATGTATTTTGTAAGATGAGACGTTGAGGATTATAATAATTACCCGCTTTGATGTCATATAAGCAAGACAAACAGCCGTTAGTCCAAAAGTGCACTTCACACTTCCATATCACACAACTCATGTAATATACCGTGTGAACATTTACAATCACTATGTTTGATGTACAGTTACAAGATGGCGTCATACCCTGGGTGGTTCTGAATAGAATGTAGCCTATGTTTGACGTATTGTGAAGAAATCTGGCAGGGAACAGGCATCTGAATGCAGTCTACTCTATTTCACACCACAGGAAGGTCTTGAGGGGAGGACGGCTCGTAATAATGTCCGGAACGGCGCAAATGGAATGGCATCAAACACATGGAAACCATGTGTTTGATTCATTTGATACCATTCCACTGATTCCTCTCCAGTCAGTACCCCCGAACCCATCCTCCCCAATTAAAGGTGCCACCAACCTCCTATGATCCGCACCAAAATGACAATCTACTCTGAATTGCCTTTTGAAAACTATGATTATATTTTGTAATTTAGCTAGGGATGTTGACAATAGAACAAGTTTTCAAATCATGCCCACCCGACCAGGCTGCAATTTATAAATGGACTGTTCTTTGGAACGTGTAAACAACAGTAATTATGTAGAGGCGGGGATGCAGGGCTGTGTTCCAAAGAAAACTACAAGTCTGCTTGCTATAGTTCCTCAACAGCACAGCTAGGCGAGCTCAAAATAGCACCTTATCGTTGAAGGCTCTTCTTTGGGTAATAAAAAAGTGCAATGAAATCACGTAGGAACTGTGCACATTTTGGAGATGTGTGGGGCCACTTGGAGACACCAGTTAGATGTCTCACTCAAATCCTTAACATTTTTATTTATTTAATGGTTTATGCACCTACACCAAATTGTCCAATGTTATCATGATACTGAACGTATCCAGAGTATTTTCAGGTTTCGATATCAACAAACACGGTGAAAAGTACAGTAACTAAAATTACCATAAAATCCAGTGTAATGTTTGGATTTAGTCATTTGTCCGATTAAAGATGAAAACAAAACAGTTAGTCTAATCATTTCCCCATAATCTACAAACGGTTCCCCTTTGATTGCTACCATGGTTATGCATATGCTTTCCATATTTCTTCTGTAAGAAACAATGAAATGTAGCCCTATGCAAGGGGTGTAAGTGGTGAATTAATAACCTTGGTTTTAATGCAAATATGCACCATACAGATGCATATGAATGAATGTGCACCATTGTGTGTGTCCCAAATACGGTGCCAAGTAGCCAGTGCATTGACTTACCGATAACAGGCAGCTCCACAGTGATGTTCATGTTACACAGGTGGCCCTGGCAGCACTCCACGATCTGGTCGCGGGAGGGCGGCGTCTTGCAGGTCATTCTGCTCTGCTCGTACACCTTGAAGCAGCCCTTCTGGTAGACCAGGGCTCCGTCGCTGACTGTCAGACTGGAGAAACAGTGCTGGCCCATGCAGCGCTGCCCGGTGGCACACGACCGCCCCTTGCACACGCACTCGTGCTCGCCGGCAGACTTCACTTTCTCCTCTGGACAGGAAACAGAATAGATAATTATTGCTCATGGAGTAGGGTGATGCTAGAGCTGCCCTGGTCAACTGGAAGTGCTGTTATTGTGAAGTGCAAACATCTAGCACTGGCACTGCAGGATTTGAGTCCCCTGGCGGCGTAGTGTGATACTGATGGTAGGCTTTGTTACTTTGGTCCCAGCTCTCTGCAGGTCATTCACTAGGTCCCCCTGTGTGGGTCTGGGATTTTTGCTCACTGTTTTTGTGATCATTTTGACCCCACTGGGTGAGATCTTGCGTGGAGCCCCAGATCGATCGAGGGAGATTATCAGTGGTCTTTTATGTCTTCCATTTCCTAATCATTGCTTCCGCAGTTGATTTCTTCAAACCAAGCTGCTTACCTATTGCAGATTCAGTCTTCCCAGCCTGATGCAGGTCTACAATTGTGTTTCTGGTGTCCTTTGACAGCTCTTTGGTCATGGCCATAGTGGAGTTTGGAGTGTGACTATTTGAGGTTGTGGACAGGTGTCTTTTATACTGATAACAAGTTCAAACAGGTGCCATTAATACAGGTAACAAGTGAAGGACAGAGGAGCCTCTTAAAGAAGTTACAGGTCTGTGAGAGCCAGAAATACAAATACTTGTTTTCCACCATAATTTGCAAATAAATTCATTAAAAATCCTACAATGTGATTTTCTGGATTTTTTTTCTCTCATTTTGTTTGTCATAGTTGAAGTGTACCTATGATGAAAATTACAGGCCTCTCATTTTTTTAAGTGGGAGAACTTGCACAATTGGTGGCTGACTATACTTTTTTGCCCCACTGTATTTATGTATAAAAACTACAATAAGTGAGAGACAAAGCTTCAAGTGAGGGCAAGATTAGGAAAAATTATTGAAATTATTTCAGTGAAAACAGGGTAGTGCATTACCTTTTGCTGGTGCTTCCACGGTGACGTTCATGTTACACAGGTGCCCCTGGCAACACTTGAATATGTGGCTGGGAGAGGGAGGGTTGGCGCAGGTGGCTCTCCCCTGGTCGTCATCCTGAAGGCAGCCCTTCTGGTGACCCACATACCCGTCACTGATCTTCACTGAGGAGAAACACCGCTGGCCTGTACAGCGCTCGCTGCCCTCACATGACCGTCCCTCACACACACACTCATCGTCTTGCAAGGCAGGTGCCACTTCCTCATCTGTTCAATAAGAGAGACCAGACAAATCCATGAAACCTTTTAATTCTCATTCATTTAAACAAATATAACGACTCTTTAGGTAGTTTTGTTTATGGAAGCATTTCACTAATGTACCCAAATGGCCTACACGCAAATGAAAAACTAAATGTAAATGTGTTATTAACTAAATCATTGTGCAAAGTGGTGATGTGCTGCCTAGGTAGGTAGATATATGATGTGGTAATGTGAGTGACTCAGCATGCTGATATTGCTTAGCCTACATTGAGGGAGGGATAAAAGCATGAGTGTAATGATTTCAATGAAAACAATGCGGTCACCTCTCTCTGGGTCTGCCACTGTGACGTTCATGTTACAAAGGTCGCCATGGCAGCACTCCACAGTCAAGTTATGGGACGGGGGACTTCCGCAGCTTATGGACCCTTCGCCACGCCCCACAATACACCCCTTCCGTCGGAAGAACGTGGCGTTCTGGATGGAGACGGCCGAGAAGCACTGCTGGCCAATACAACGGTCTCCGCTGTCGCATGATGGCCCGTCGCAAACACACTCAAAGTCGCTCACGCTGCCCTTATCTGCACAGTCATTAGACCAGACAGACATTTTTAGTATTCTCCATTTCAAACTCAAACAAAATCACAACACATACTGATGGACAGAAATGAAAAGAAACACATTTAAACACCAAAGGCATAAAATATGCAGACATTCGGCATTGTTAAAACTTCTTCGGGATCGGTGTCCCTTCAGCGGGACGATTGAGCTAACGTAGGCTAATATGATTAGCATGAGTTTGTCAGTAACAAGAACATTTCCCAGGACATAGACATATCTGATATTGGCAGAAATGTTTAATTCTTGTTAATCTAACTACACTGTCAACTGTACAGTAGCTGTTACATTGAAATAATACCATGCTATTGTTTGAGGAGTGCAAAAGTTTGAACATGAAGTTTTTTTTTGCACATTTGGGCCGTCTTGATACAACATTTTGAACAGAAATGCAATGGTTCATTGGATTAGTCTAAAACTTTGCACATGTACTGCTGCCATCCAGTGGCCAAAATGTAAATTGCACCTGGGCTGGTATAATACATTATGGTCTTTCACTTGCATTTCAAAGATGGTAATTTTTTTTACAAAATATTTTTTTTCTTTCTATTATCTTTTACCAGATCTATTGTGTTATATTCTCCTACATTACTTTCACATTTCCACAAACTTCAAAGTGTTTCCTTTCAAATGGTAACAAGAATATGCATGTCCTTGCTACTGGCAGTTAGATTTGGGTATGTCATTTTAGGCGGAAATTGGAAAAAAAGGGTACGGATCCTTAAGAGGATTTATTCATGTGTGAATATTATGGTCATGTTAGTGCAGGAGATTTGCTATGTGCTATAACCTCCCTCGTTCTAATAATGAGTGTGTCATCATTTAGCTGCTACACTATAGTAGGCAATGCAGAATAATAAGTATCCCCAGCCAGCCAGCCAACCCGTGACAGTGAGAAATCCTCAGTTCTCCCAGAGCCAGTCTGCGAGCCTGTCGCTGCAGTTGTTAAAAAAAATGCTGCGAGACAGCGGGGGGGGGGGGGGGGAGACAAAGCACGCCCTTGACAGAAAAATGTAAACTCACTACGCAGATTCGAAGCCGTGTACTTGGCCGAATGTATGGGGAATGGTACCGAATGCGTGTAATCTCTGAAGCAGCTACCTAACGTACCGAAAACTATTTATTTGTGAGAATAAACAGGGTTTTATTTTTGTTTAAGGAAAGGTGTGAAATTCTTACCTTCCACACTGGAAGAGGGTAAAACCAGAAGTATGAAGACCAGAATAAACATGTCATCTAACATCGTAGACCTGGAAGAGACAGAAGTTGTGATTAGACGACCAGATGACACTGGAATGACGTGTTCATAAACATGGACATTCAAAATAGCTTACAATTTAGAAAGACAAGATACATACATTAATTTGTGTCACATCATTTGACAAATCAGCATCTATGTACATGCCTTTGCTATGTTCACTAAAATGATTTCAAGTCACTTGCTGTGACAGGATAAAAGGATGGAAAGAGGGGGGATGCACCATCCTAATGGCATTTTTACTCAAAGAGAAAGACCTTTCCTTGTTTTCAATAAAGAGTCAACACCAACTTTAAAATGCTCAAGTAAAGTGGGTCTCATGCCTTCCTGTTGTCCTGGCAACAAGGTGTTGAGTGGCAAGCAATAGGGAGACTGGTGCGCTCCTATTGGCTGAGCTGTAGAGAGAGCGAGAGAGACAGCCTTCTTGACAGCAAGGGGAGCAGACAGACGCGGCAGGAGAACGAGGAGGACCGGAGAAGGGCACAGCAGGGAGCACCAACGTGGGAGCCCAAATAGAAAGATTTCAAATGAGGAGGCTGGGTCTTTAAAACCTTCTATATATGTGTCTTTAGGCACATCGACATACATGTACATTGATGTCTGCTCGATTTCGGCTGTGATCCGTCTGATTCAAGCAGAGCCCACCGCACTCTACAGCAACACATCAGCACTCCATTAAAACAGGATGCATGTTGTACAAATCTATTCCTGTACCAATTCCACACCGATAAGACTTGATGCGGGAGGATATATCCCTCCAATCCCGCCACCTTTTCCCCATGCAGCGTGTTTATGACATACTAAGCCCGGGCTGATCGTTATCTTGGCAGTGTGTGTCTGCCCACTGATAAATATCCCAGTGGTGTATTCCCAGAGCCTTTGTGCCCGCTCCCAGACATAAATGTTAGCATTACCCCAACACCGCCTGTATGGCCCGGCTCACACAGACCACATGCTGCTCCTTTAATCAGAGCACAAAACAGAGGCAGCCACTGAGAGATAATCAGGGGCTCTGTGCAGAGTGGGGACAGGAGGACCGAGGGGGGCACCGATGTATGGCCAGGGGGCAACGAGAGGGCAGAGGGACAGGGGGGGGGGCTGAGGAGGAATGGAGGGTGGCAGATGGATAGGGGGCCGCACAATTAACGAGGACAGGGCACAGACTGGCAAGTGAGGACAATGAGGGGCTAGCTCAGTTCAGGTGGACAGCATAATTTGGTTAGGGTCTGGTTAAGGTCGCTAAATTACGGTAACTTGCAACAACATATAGGGATGCATAGCATGACACAGATCTCCTCAACACCCTGATACAGAATGCTGTCCTCCAGGCACCTAATATCCATCCCTGACAAATCAATATATCACCTCAATTAACCTCAGCCACTTCATCTGCTCAATCACTAGCCTTCAAAAAACAAAACAAAATGTTTTTAAAAATATTTAAAAATCACTGACAGTCTGCAGTCTGCCTTCATACAAAGACGAGAATGCGACCACATTCTTTTTGTTTGAGGATAGTCTAACTTTTGCAGCATATCAAAAAGGCAAAAACCCGATCGCCATCTTACGAGGACAGCGAGCAGCAATGCCTGTGTTGAATAACAAACCGGGTCGTGCAAGGCAGACTGATCTGATGCAGTATTTGTGTTGAGGGATTAACATGTGCTCCTCCTGATATTGGAGACCTCAGAGTAGGTCCTCTGAGAGAGAGATAGAGAGAGAGATAGAGAGAGAAACAAGGCCAGCAGCATCTGCAGAACACGTTGCGCGAAGCATAGAGAGGTAGGTTTTTCCCCAGAGTTGTGTGCCTGTGCTGGGCTGTGATTATGCTCCCTCTGTCCCCGCATATTGAATTCTCTGGCAGTCCCCTGGCTGCAGTGAGTTCACAGAGCTGACATCCTGACAGGGGGTGTGCCGCATCACCCCTTCAACAACCCCCCCCCCTCCTCCCCCAGTCTCAGGGAGGGAGGTCAGGCAGTTCTCGTGGGTTGCCATTTTCTGTGAATCTTGGGCTAGTATCTAGTATCACTGTAATTCAGTCAGCCAAGGGAAGGATGAAAACATAAGAGGGAGATCAAATACCGATCGACCACTAAAGTACATAAGCAGAGAGGATTGGAAGGCGTGGTGTTGGCAGTGGAAAGGCTTTGCTGTTGTCCAAGGACCAAGTGGGACCAAACAAAAATGTGGCCAAGTTGTGGTTGAGGCCGTTTGAAAAAGAATCGGGTTTCATGCAGTCCTTCTCCTCTCTCTAAAACGATTCAAAGTCCCTGCTCCTTCAAAAGCTCACATTTGCATCAAAATGAACATTTCAGTGTTGACTTGCACACCGCAGATATTTGGATGGATTCTTCCTCTTTCACCCAACCGTCATGATTCAATCACGCGTGGTTGCGATATGCTTAGATCGTGCTCAGATTGGTGCGATGCAGTGTAGAACCTTATATTTTGTCTGATGTGAGATGTGTGGCCCTCCCAGACCCAGCGTGTGTGTGACGCTGCGTGGGCCTGGGTGCCCTGGCGGGAGCTGCTGAGTCATCGTGCTGCCGAGCTGGGAGACAGGAGGTAGAATCTGTGTCTGAGCTGGTGCTGGCATAGTTACCATGGCACAAATAGGCCCAGCACCAGGGGAGCCGCAGGGAGGGAGAACTGGGCAGAGCCGACCAAGTCTGGCCTGCTCCGGAGCCCATGCCTCTACATAACATGTCCCCGTCCCACTCACCAAAGAGTACGACACCAGAGAGACTGAGATGGCCCGCTCCGAGGTGAGCGTGGGTGTGACACAGACAGCGCCGAGGGCGAATTAGCCCTCGGTCTGTCTGTGCTCACCTGGCATTCACACAGCAGACTAGCACAACAGATCAGATCAAAGGGGCAGCCTCTGCTTGCAGCCAAACAGCCAAGTGAATCAGGATGAACAAAGTCAAGCTGACATAGGATCGCAGTGTTTATTTGGTTGTTTACTAGACCTGTCTGGAAACTCTCAAAGAGAGAGAACCAAAAATAGCCTTGTTAGACAGGTGCAGCTACGGCAAATATAAATACTATAGGTTATTTGGGGAAAAGGCGTCTCTCATAACTGCACAACAGACTGCAGCCCACGACTGGTTGTGACATGCAGAATGCCATACAAAACACAAAACAATTGCTCATTCAAATTGAAAATGGTGTGACTTCAACACACAGGATGTTTTTAGATGTGTTGAGTATTAGTGTACTAGGAGCAGGGAAGAAAATGTCCTTGCTTCCATTTGAGCAGCAGAGAAATGCTCCTGTTAACATGGAAGTGTAGTGCTTAAAACCAAGAACGACTTCTGTCGCACCCAGGCCCTGCTGTTCAACTCATCCAATGGCTAATCAACATTCTTTCAGAATTCAGCTATACAATTTTTAAAAATCACAATTTTAATAATGAATTTATGCCTTATTTTGTACATTTAGGGACATTGCACTTCGAGAACGTGTCATCCTACAACAAAAACACAAACAAAAGAAGAAAAAAAAATGTACAGATTAGCTTTTACAGAGCAAGTCAAAAATAATTCCGGGACTGAAAACAACTCGGCCATGATAGTTAATTACAGAGTGCTAGACAGCTAACAACTGGGGGTTGCCATAATCACACTAAATCTGAAAAACTCATTAACCTATGGAAGGTCTGCTCCACCCTTGCCAGGGGCCTCATCAAATGGGAGATTAAAAGAGATAAAGTGAAAAGCCCACAGGCAGCCCTCCGTGGCCCTACCCCATTCGGTTCATTCTGGCCCTGCCGGAGCTATCGTTCCTTTCTCTCTCTAGGACTTCAACTCAGCAGCCGACTCGCTCACAATGTAAGGAATGTAATCGAATGCAAAATGGCCCCTTTCTTGTAAAATCACAATACTGACACTCCTGTCCTGGTAAGAGGCGAGCGAGCGCAGCAGGTTTGGTTCCAGGATACGGTGCAAGAAAGGGTCATTTCTGACTCTCACACACACACACACACACACACACACACACACACACACACACACACACACACACACACACACACACACACACACACACACACACACACACACACACGAGCCCATATAGTAGATCATTTAAAATCAGAGACAAGAGATGTATTTCCTTTCAGCAGTATTATTTCCCCCATCATTTTGGCTTGGAAAACGCCCAGAGAGACCCTCCTGAAACCATTTGGTCTCAGATGACCTACTCGTCACGAAGTAAAATTAGGCGGCAGGTAGCCTAGTGGTTAGAGCGTTGGACTTCAAATCCCCGAGCTGACAAGGTACAAATCTGTCGTTCTTCCCCTGAATAAGGAAGTTAACCCACATTGAGGCTGAAGATTGAAAGGCCGTCATTGAAAATAAAAGTTTGTTCTTAACTGCCTGGTTAAATAAAAGGTTTTGAAAAAAATGAAGTTTGATTTCTTATCGGACAACTCATGATACCCTGGGTTGGTGTTGGCAGGGACTACTGATGTGGTCAGACAACCTTGTTCACTTTGAAATGACATTGGGAGTGAGGAGATGGGGAAACAGATTGCTACAGCAAAGCAAGTGTTTTGATTCCATCGGATGCAGCAGAGGATCTTCAGCCTCAACCGTTAACACGTTGCACAGGTGAGACGCGAGAGCAAGAAAGAAAACAATTAACGACTGCACCACCACAGAAGCTTTAAAATGTTCAAAAACCCCAAGCAACGAGAACAATTAAATAAAAGAGATCTGTGCTACAGAGATGAATCGAGGGTAATTATTCAAGAACAAAGTTTATAGCTTCGAGAAGACATTCAAGACAAGAAGTCAGCATATTGCACCGGGCAGCAGTCACCATGGCACTGCAGAGTTCATTGTAGGACCACCATCACAACACTCGCCACGGCCAATTCAAACACTGTCTTTATGACCTTTAGCAATGTTTGCAGAAAGTGGAATGCACAAACATTCTCCCTCCGATTGACCCTCTGACAAAGATCAGTGTGCTGGAGCGTCAAGGCCCTCCAATAGCACCCTGATTTGTACCACCTCTTCTCCACCATCAGACCTGATTGGTCACATTGGGCTCGCGGACAAAGATCAGGTGGGCTATGAGAGGAGAAACCTCTTCTTAAAAGACTCTAAAATTACAGTATGGAAGCAACGAGAAGAATCGTAGGCGACATCACCAAGCAGAGGGAATTTCAATACGTTTCTATTGACTTTATGTCCTGTGGCAGAAAGTGAGCTCTGCCGTTGAGAGCGGGTTTAACAAGACCAGTCCCCAAGCCCACACACACACACCACCCCACACCCTCCATGTCTACCTGTCAGCGTGAGTCTTCCCACGCTAGCTGAGTACCACACAGCACTACTGCAGCTGGACCATCACAGTCGCACCCTCCTGTCAATGGAAGCTTTATGACCTGGTATTCCTGATAGTCAATTGCCCCTTCAATTACAGAGGATAGGTGACGGGACAGTATAATTGGATCTCCTCTCACAGTGATCTTGAAGCACACAAAAGTGGCACTGTTCAATAGCATTATCCAGGGCTCTAAGCTGACCCTTTTTTGGGTTCTTCCTACAAGGGTCATGTGCGTGCCTAAGTTGGAAAAAAAGTAGGTGCACACAAAAATGAAGGAGAACAAAGAAAAAGATTTGTGCCAATTCAACTAGAATCTTTCTTTTTTTCTAGACACCCTAGCGCTCCTTCAATTGAAATTCCAGGTCACATAGCAAAATATTTAGGCACATATGCAAGTCAAATGGTGGCACTGTAGATGCCTGTTGTCTTGGTGATGAGGTTTTAATAATTTGGGAACATAATGTCATTACAGGTGAGAGTGACAGATTTGGGGTCTATTTACTTTCTAAAATATTTAGTGTTTGGCCTCCATCAGACGTTTAACCTAGCTTCCTCACAAGGCCATGGAGAGACAACTAACAGCAGCACACAACAGACAAGGAGGTCCAAGTTGAACTGCAGCACAGCACATCAAACACACGTTTGATATTAGCGAGTGTGACTAACGCTAGTCTCGAGACGTAAATCCTGGGAAACATATTTGTTTGCAAGAGGAGAGGCTAGGGTTCTATGATACTTTGGAGTATTTACACGCCATGCCAAAAAATGGCTGCCTCGGTTTTATCTTCTACCACCGACTCGTTACCTACTGTATCTATTAGGACAGATCCCACAAAATCGTACGTATAGGCCTTACTCTAACACTGCTCATTTAAACCTTTCCAAAACACAGACTTAACTTTTAAAACATATCATATCAGTTTACAATCAAACATATCAAGGGATCGATCAAACAGAGGTCCCTGCTCAATCACACGCCGGCCGCGCTGCGAGTGAGCGTCGCATAACAAATGTACACACACACGTTAAATCATTTCACCCCCGTCGCTCGCACGCGTGAACGAGTGTCTGTGTAGCCCAGAACGAAAATAGAACTTGGTTCCATTTCAGATGCTCCATGCGCTGCAAACCCCCTCCTTAATGGATATCAGGTAGTTACAAACCCACGTGGATGCTTGAAAAACAAACCAGGAGAGGTTAAAAGACAACTAAAAACTAAATAGGATTCCCTTTTTAAACGGTGGATTAAATCGTCAGAGAAAGACAATTTTGATTGACTCGGGAGGGTGTCCAATCAAAAAGGCATATTTAAAATATGTTAATTATGTAGATAATCTAATAAAAACAAATGGTCCAAACTTCATGTCTCTATCACAATCCGTTCAAAAATTATTGGAGTTTTTTTTTAACCCTTTTAGGATGGCCAAAATTAGGCTGACTAAATCAATGGAAGCTAGGGGGGGGGGTTGCTGAGCACAAAACTTGAACATTGTGAAAATTCTGTACAACTTCCGCGCACGTTTACTGTGAACACTGAGGCCGTACCCTCTGTTATAACAGTGGCTAAGTAGGCTACTGTCGCTATTTTATTGTAATGTAGACCTATCAGAGTGGCCTACCATCAAAAACAAAATGGAGAAAACGCATCCCATAACATTTTAACATGGAAATAGCTGTTCTATCATTCAGCCTATAGGGTCAGCCAATGCGTGGTGTTCAATGTAGGCCTACATCCCATGAGACTTAAAAATATTTAAAAAACATGCAGAGCTTGACATTATGCTCTTTATCCATTTGTCCTTCAGACAAGGAGGTGACTGAAAATGGTGTTGTGCTGTTTGATACAAGGAAACACTTTACAAAATAAAATGCATTATTATTCCCATACCATTATTACAGAGAATCAAACAAATGGATGCTGCCCTCTGCCTATTGGCTACTTAGGCTTTTAGAAGCTATCTCAAAATACAACACTGCCCCTTTAAGACATAAAAAGCTCTTTACCGGACTCTTTTCGAATCGGTCTAGAAATGTACACATTTTGTGCTATTGTAGGAAGCAATCCCTCCCCTATTTCAAGACTAGTCATTCAACTGAGACTGCTCTTCTCTGTATCACGGAGGCGCTCCGCACCGCTAAAGCTAACTCTCTCTCCTCTGCTCTCATCCTTCTAGACCTATCGGCTGCCTTCGATACTGTGAACCATCAGATCCTCCTCTCCACCCTCTCCGAGTTGGGCATCTCCGGCGCGGCCCACGCTTGGATTGCGTCCTACCTGACAGGTCGCTCCTACCAGGTGGCGTGGCGAGAATCTGTCTCCTCACCACGCCAGGGCTCTGTTCTAGGCCCTCTCCTATTCTCGCTATACACCAAGTCACTTGGCTCTGTCATAACCTCACATGGTCTCTCCTATCATTGCTATGCAGACGACACACAATTAATCTTCTCCTTTCCCCCTTCTGATGACCAGGTGGCGAATCGCATCTCTGCATGTCTGGCAGACATATCAGTGTGGATGACGGATCACCACCTCAAGCTAACTTCGGCAAGACGGAGCTGCTCTTCCTCCCGGGGAAGGACTACCCGTTCCATGATCTCGCCATCACGGTTGACAACTCCATTGTGTCCTCCTCCCAGAGCGCTAAGAACCTTGGCGTGATCCTGGACAACACCCTGTCGTTCTCAACTAACATCAAGGCGGTGGCCCGTTCCTGTAGGTTCATGCTCTACAACATCCGCAGAGTATGACCCTGCCTCACACAGGAAGCGGCGCAGGTCCTAATCCAGGCACTTGTCATCTCCTGTCTGGATTACTGCAACTCGCTGTTGGCTGGGCTCCCTGCCTGTGCCATTAAACCCCTACAACTCATCCAGAACGCCGCAGCCCGTCTAGTGTTCAACCTTCCCAAGTTCTCTCACATCACCCCGCTCCTCCGCTCTCTCCACTGGCTTCCAGTTGAAGCTCGCATCCGCTACAAGACCATGGTGCTTGCCTACGGAGCTGTGAGGGGAACGGCACCTCAGTACCTCCAGGCTCTGATCAGGCCCTACACCCAAATAAGGGCACTGCGTTCATCCACCTCTGGCCTGCTCGCCTCCCTACCACTGAGGAAGTACAGTTCCCGCTCAGCCCAGTCAAAACTGTTCGCTGCTCTGGCTCCCCAATGGTGGAACAAACTCCCTCACGACGCCAGGACAGCGGAGTCAATCACCACCTTCCGGAGACACCTGAAACCCCACCTCTTTAAGGAATACCTAGGATAGGATAAAGTAATCCTTCTCTCACCCCCTCCCCCCTTAAAATATTTAGATGCACTATTGTAAAGTGGTTGTTCCACTGGATGTCATAAGGTGAATGCACCAATTTGTAAGTCGCTCTGGATAAGAGCGTCTGCTAAATGACTTAAATGTAAATGTCTATTGGTGACTACAAATGATCTATAGCTGGGCTAATAACAACTCGCTAACTAGCAAAGAATATATAACAATTTACACAGATGGCTACATGTAGCTCTCACTTTGATCTGACAACAAGCTCATCTACTCACGACCACAGCTGTAAACACAGTCGGATCGAAGTAAATGGCACAGATCCATATATGACAATGGTCAATTTGCATATAGGCCTATTGCAGCACTGATTGGTTATGAGATTCTAGTTTTCCCTGTTAACACTATCAACGGTTCCCTTCGCTGTGGCAATTGTGATCAAATAAACGCTATATTAGCCACTATCAATGCGACATACGGAAACAAAAGTAACTATAAATGTCAACAAAGCACTGAGCATACCACTAGCTTTGCATTTTCAAAGCCTTTTACATTTAACTCAGCTCGTGTCTTGCTAATTCAGCTTTTTGCGACCCGCAGAAACTACTTTGAAGAGGACTCCCACAAAAGTCTCCAAAGGTTACACCGTTCTGTCAACAGAGCTCGGTGATCATTATCGGATGTATTAGGTTACAAAAATTAGACTTTTTGGATATACTGTTAATGAAATGTTAGAGAAATACCCCACTGAACTATTTAGAACATGAATAATCAATATTTGTCTTCGTAAAATGTTTAACATAAGGAACTGACATTTCATCAACCAATGCGCATTCTCACCCCCTCAGGGTAGAGTGGGAAGACACCCTAGACTCCAGGTCAAACTTCTACAAAGAACCAGCTAAAAAGAGGACAATATGCATGTCAAGTAAAATAACAACCCAATGTTCATCTCCCAGGACAAACTAGCTTGCAACAGCTAGCAATCTTTAAATGTCCAAGAATGTTTCATGCGATTTGACTAATTAATATACTGTATGTTCAGAGTTGGATTTGATATTTTACCCTGCGTGTCCTGATCGCATCTGTCGCGGATGGATAAAAATCAACATGTGCTCGATGGCGTGGATGGTGTAGCCAGCATGTTAGGGAATTGAACCTGCAATTACAATCCTTTAAAAAAGGCACACTATGCAAAAATCGCTCCGCCATTTTCTGGTTGTAAAATTCTAATAGTTCACCTAATTTCAGTTTATGACAAAACAAGCATCTAAACCACTGAAATATATTTTCCATAACCAAGGTTATTGTATTTTCAGCTGGTGTACAAAACACAAAAATAAAACAGAAGTACGGGAAGCATAGAAATAGTGCACATAGAACAGATCCACTGCTTCTTAGACCTGCTTTCAATGAGAATGACAGATCAATGTAAATTTGGTTGGATCACCCAAAAAACCAACATATTGCAGCTTTAATTCTATTAGTATTCTATATCCACTCCAAAGCCCAGGAATGGAGAGCAAGTAAAGGCAGAGAAACCAAACAGAGCCATAACTCCCCCCCCCTAACAGCTGAGCAATAAGAGCACTGAAGCGAGTGAAGCGCTCATAAAATGTGTATTGCAGACTGTCTCCAGTGCAGTCTCGGGGTAATGGGAGAGCGAGGAGCCAGGAACACTGCGGATCTGTGTCTGCTCTAGGCTGCGCAGACGGCAGACTCCGTCTCCATTTGCTTTTCACCCACATTTGCAAAGGATAGAAACAGAAATCAATAACCCACTGGAGAGCCACCAAAGGAGAGGCACCCGGCGGCAGGAGCAGACACACACAGAAGTAGGACCAAAGTCTGGCTGGGGCACAGACATTCTCTGTCTGACTTCCTGTCTCGCACTGAGCCGAGGCTGCAGAGCCCGCCAGGCCCCAGACGACTAGGTTACACTCATCCTAATATGTTTCGGCTGCACAAGGCTTATGATTATTAAAGCCTCAAGGATTTCGACTAAAAATAACATGCAGACAGAGGCCACGTCCTAAAAAGCAGTGGACACAGGGGTGAAACAGGCCAAGCGACCAATATGCTGTGTTCCTCCGCAACCCCACTGCCTCCACAACTGTCAGGTCTACTGCTAATCCAAATAGAAAATTAAAAGCACAACTTACTCGCATTTCAGCGCCGGGCACACATGGTCAGCAGCGCCAGCCTCGCAGCTGATGGGTCCTTAAAGAGATTGCTGCTCCGTTGCTGGAGTCTCTGCCAAGTCCTGCCCCCCCCCCCAGCTCCCACTCTCTTCCTTTCTCCGTCCCTCCCTCCCACACGCGCACATTCATACACGCAGGTCCCTCCCTCCCACACACACACACATTCATACACACAGGGATGCAACCAACCACACACACACAGTTATACACACACACACCTCTTCTCTTACCCTCCCAGGCTGATTTGAGACAGATCTACCTACACCACTGCGCCTGAGCCAGCCCCAGACTCCTGCTCAGACTTGAAGCTCTGTGTCTCTGTGGACGGCACAGTCTGTTGTTAATGACAGTGTGTGTAACCTTATCCTCCCGCAGGCCAGTCATGGCTCTCTCTCTCTCTCTCTCTCTCTCACACAGAGCAAGGCAAGCTCTTCTCTCTCTGCTTTGCTCTCATAATGCTCCAGCCTATACTGCCTGCTGTTTCTGACAGCCAAATGACTGTGTAGAGAGAAACGATTGCTGTCGGAGGACTGTTTCCCCCCTTCTCTTCTCTTTCGCCTCTGTTTTCTGAACTGTTCAGGGCCTCTGTGGGCAAATTATGCACTTTACGGTGCTCTGAAAGAGCAGCTGCAGAATGGATCTGGGGAGGAAAGGCCAGCACATCTGCTCCGATAGAAAGTGGATATCATGTAATGTAGAAGTAATGATTATGGGAGAGAATTAGAAATCGGTTTAAAAACAGCATGTTGGGTCAGAAATGAGTTGTGTTGAACCCACTAACCCAACATGAACACATGGTGTTGAAATGGACTTGATCAGAAAATATAACACTACTGGTTGCACTTAGGCATAACAGCCCAATAGATAAACCGTGGATGACTCAAACAGCATCTAGAAATGATCTATTATCTGAATCTATTATCATCTAGTACAGGGTTTCCCCAACCTCGGTCCTGGGACCGATGTTGATGAAACCAAAATGTGCACCCAAAACCAAAACGTGCACCCAAAACCAAAACGTGCACCAGGACCAAGTTTGGGAAACCCTGATCTAGTAGATAAAAGTCCACAATTAAAATTTTAAAAAGTTTGAAAAATCATTATGGCGCTGACACACATGTTAATATCCAGAATCACATTGGCACAATATTATTACAACAATACGTTTTGTTCCACCATCAAAAGAGCTTTAGTAAACATGTTCCACTGCTTTAAACGGCGTCGTTAACTGTGACAACATTAAATGAAAATATTCATGAAAAAAATAGGAGTCCTACATTTCTGAGCAGCCTACCAGAGATTTTCCCAACATTCACCACAGTGTCATTGGGCCAAAGCACAATGATTACATTGTCAGGAAGGACACTGGAGAAAGAGCGCTAATCAGGGCGTTATGGGTGAGCAGGCAAGATCAAGTCAGACCCTTCACCTCAGTTGACTAGAGCAGGAGCCCTGAGCGCCCCTTGGGTCTGACCTGTGTCTCTGTCCAGACTGACATCCCGTTATCTGACCGCTTATCAGCAGACTCCAGGACACGAGTCACTGAGCTCACCAGGCGCCCACAAAGGCAACATGACCCCAGTGAAGAGGCAAGGTATCAGCTAAACTAGCGAGACACTCTCCAGATCACTAACCAGTCACTCACTCACTCAGTCAGTCATACAGCTCCATTAGTAGGTACAAACATCCAGCACAGCTCTACTATTCTGAACAACATTCATCAAAGCAAATTCTATCAATTATACTGAACAAAAACACAGGGCAACATGCAAAAATGTCAGATTTGGCTGAGTTACGGTTCATATAAGGAAATCAGTCAATTGAAATAAGTTCACTAGGCCCTAATAATCTATGGATTTCACATGACTGGGCAGGGTTGCAGCCATGGGAGCCAGGCCCAGCCAATCAGAATTAGTTTTTCCTCACAAAAGGGCTTTATTACGTGCAGAAATAATCATCAATCATCAGCACCTGGGCTAGCGTGGTTACACATGGTCTGCGGTTCTGAGGGTGGTTGGACATACTGCCAAATTCTCTAAAACGACATGGCTTATGGAACGTTGGATTCTCTCTGGCAACAGCCCTGGTGGACATTCCTGCAGCCATGACAATTGCACACTCCCTCAAAACTTGAGACATGTTTAGAGCGGCAATTTTATCGTCCCCAGCACAAAGTGCACCTGTGTAATGATGATGCTATTTAATCAGCTTCTTGATATGCCACATCTGTCAGGTGGATGGATCATCTTGACAAAGGCGTAAACGCTGACTAACAGTGAAACAAATTTGTGCACAAAATTAGAGATAAATAGGCTTTTTGTGCATATGGAACATTTCTGGGATCTTTTATTTCAGCTCATGAAACACAGGACTAATGCTTTACATGTTGTGTTTATATTTTTGTTCAGTGTATATGCACCATTTCTACCACTGTTTTATAGACCGGTCAGAGCTACAGATTCCCTTCAATATTGATACCAACAAAATAAATGACAAGTGATCAACACTCCTTCGTGTATTACAAACTGTCTAGTAGTCGATTTCATGAGCAAATTCACACATCGTTCACATCTGTGACAATGTCAACAGTAGGACCGTCAACTATCCGCTTCAAAAAGATACTACTTTCAAGGATCACGGCAAGCTGCGAGCCATGCCTGCCTCGACACATCCCGATGATCTCACACAGTCGCCACCGTAACTTAGTCACCTTAGACAGCTGAGCATTTACACATTATCATCATCATGAACTCTTGACTCATTTGAGAATGGAGGCTAACCTTGGATTCTTTATGACACACTGGAGACACTGATGCCAATGGGATGTAAAGGAGATGATTTGCTTCATCAACTAGAATCCATTAAAGCGAATAAGGGACAACTGATTGATTCACAGCCAATAACTGAAAATGTGAGGGTATAACCACAGAGGTTTATTGAAAAGAGCAGGACCTCTAAATGGTGATAGTAATGACTTGTATGTGTTATGTAGAAGGGACATACCTATCAATATGATGCACCAGAAGTGGTAATATTATGTAATGTAGCCCAAGTGAGGCCAAAAGTCCTTAGACAGTGTTGTCTGTGCATGCTCTTCTTTGGTCCTCTTTTAAATTAAAGCACACAAAGAAGTGAACCGAGAACTATCAGGTAGCAATCAATGTTTTTTGAACGGGATCATCTTTCAGATGAGACGTTAAATAGGTGACCTGACTCTCTGTAGTCACTAAAGATCCCAAGGTACTTATTTTAAGAGTAGGGTTGTTAACCCCAGTGTCCTGCCTAAATTCCCAATCTGGCCTTCATACCACCACCTAATCATCCCCAGCTTCCAATTGGCTCATTCATCCCCCGTGACTATTCCCCGGGTCATTGATGTAAATGAGAAGGTGGGTGTTCTCAGTCAGTCAATATACCTGGTAAAATCTGGGATAAATACAAATTTTCCCCAATGTCGGGAAGTATGTATAGTGTCTTCCCCCTCTCCGGCTACAGGACCATTGTGATGCTTATTGCCCAGCATGGGATTTAATGGAGGCACACAATCAAGGAGTGGTGCTCCCAACAGAGTCTACATGACAAAGGCACACTAACAACATGAAAACTGGATGTAATTTTGCACCTACAAATGACTAACCCCTGAGCATAAAAAGTTGTAGCCGTAAGAAGTTAAAGGGGCAATCAGCAATTGCTGCATCCATTTTTTGGTGTAATAAATTAATGATATGCACCCATTTATTCTTGAAGAATAAAACTTGTCTCATGAGCTTAGTTCAATTGTCCTAAACCTTAAGAACCCAAAATAGAAACGTGTTTTACTCCCAGGTTTGTAAACAAACACTATAGAGCCCCAAAACACGGTTAAAACTCTAATGTTGGTATCATGGATGGTCAGTCCTTGCACCCATTGCAGTCTATAAATGTGAGATTGGTTACATTACTCCAACCCCATCCCTTAGCCTTTTACCGAAATAGGGGTGAATACGCTTTAATACTGTTTCTGCTGCTGATTGCCTGCATTAAACAAATCCAAAATGTAGCCTACTGTCTAGATGTTGCCACTACATTATTTCATTGGGTTAAAAGCTGCAAAATGCAACTTTTTGGGCGACCAAACCAAATTCACATAGGTATGCGAGTTATAGATCTGTCATTCTCATTGAAAGCAAGTCTAACAAGCGGTAGATATGTTCTATGCTTCCAGTTCTTAAATTTCGTATTTGCTCGTTTACTTTCGGTTTTGTACACCAGCTTCAAACAGCTGAAAATACAATATTTGTAGTTATGGAAAATATATTTCTACACTATACTTGCTTGTTTTGTGACAAAGTGAAATTATGCTTACCATTATATTTTTTTTGTAACCAGAAATTTGCGAAGCGATTTCTGCATGGTTAATAAGGGGAGTTTGGGTTACTAGGTCATTGTGGCATTCCCATCTATTGGAAAAAATAAATAAAAAATGTTATCCTCCAGAACATTATTCGTTTCTCTCCAGATTGAAAAAACAAGGTGGCCTAAAGGATAGTTTATAGGCCTAGTATTTCAAAGAGAGAAATTTACATTTTCTGGTTAACCTAGAGTTTGTGAGAGAGACTTGAAAGTGCCATTCACTGACTTTCCCATCGGGAAAACTAAGGCTGTAGCTGGTCTACAGGTTACGTTTGTACTATTTAGGATCCGCGCAAATCCAAAGAATAGGCTACGCCTAAAACTCTCTAAAGGTAGCTCCATATTCCAAATAAAATATACAAATATAAAAGCATAACTTACCTTACATGTAAAACTTACTAAGTGCGTTGAGGACGCGCAGACGTAACCTTATGTGCTAAAAGCACAAGTCAGGCTAGTCTGCCATCTCCCGAAAATTCACCGAAAATAGCCTATTTGTTTAGATTCCTTCAAAAGCAAGATTCCAGTTTCAGCCGACATTGCCCTTCGACATTGATGCAATGTTACAATTTAACGAACGTTCATAATCCAAAGTAATACAAAGTTGCAGTCAGTAACTTGGCCAGCGTTCTAAAAGCGTCGGTGTTCCTCACTCGATATTCTTATGGAGTGGAGCTACGCTACGACAATTCCTAGGAGGAAGTAGCCACTGTAATTGGAGGACCATTACAACATCATTTCCTCTGCGCATATTCCCACACCAGCCACCTAGTTAGGCGGTCACCTATGATATTTGAATTTGAAATGTATTTATTTTCAGTAATCTCATATCTGTATTGCAAAACATGCATGTAAGGAAAACATTATAGCCTATATGTTCAACAAATTATCATCCATGAGACTACATTCAAGAAAAAAATCCATGAATAGGATACTTTAGACAATACAAGGAGCCATTATATATAAAACCTTACACCTATCAAATCGTTTAAGATCAGAGAAGGGAGGAGATAAATATGTATTTTCATCTGCTGCATTGCAATTGCCTCATATGAACCATTCTGATCTCGCGAGTTTAGCGAAACAGAATGTGAGCTGACAAGATCACATTCTGAAGATTTGCCTAACATTTGAAGACTAGGAGTAATATAGGTCTAATTAGAAAGAATAATAAAGAATATCAAATATTTTTTTTATTATTGAAATTTTATATCTCTATATATATATACAATTTCAATAATAAAATATATATATATATATATATATGTATGTGAAAATCTGTCATTCTGCCCAGTTAACGTCACTGTTCCTAGACCTTCATTGAAAATAAGAAATTGTTCTTAACTGACTTGCCAAGTTGAATATATATATTTACATACCAGTCAAAAGGTTGGACACCTACTCATTCTGGCGTTTTTCTTTATTTTCTACTATGAAATAACACATATCGAATCATGTAGTAACCAAAAAAAGTGTTAAGCAAATCAAACTATATTTTATGTTTGAGATTATTCAAAGTAGCCACCCTTTGTCTTAATGACAGTTTTGCACACTCTTGACACTTTCTCAGCCAGCTTCACGAGGTAGTCACCTGAAATGCATTACAATTAACAAGTGTGCCTTGATAAAAGTTAATTTGTTGAATTTCATTCCTTCTTAATGTGTTTGAGCCGATGAGTTGTGTTGTGACAAGCTATCAGTCCTTTGGTCTGATGAGTCCTAATTTTAGATTTTTGGTTCCAACCGCCATGTCTTTGTGAGACACAGAGTAGGTGAACGGATGACCCAACACACCTCCAGGCTGTGTAAGGGCTATTTGACCAAGAAGGAGTGTGACGGAGTGCTGCATCAGATGACCTGACCTCCACAATTACCTGACCTCAACCCAATTTAGATGATTTGGGATGAGTTAGACCACAGAGTGAAGGAAAAGCAGCCAACAAGTGCTCAGCATATGTGGGAACCCCTTCAAGACTGTTGGAAAAACATTCCAGATTAAGCTGGTTGAGAGAATGCCAAGAGTGTGTAAAGCTGTCATCAAGGGTAGCTACTTTGAAGATTGTAAAAAGTAAAATGTATTTAGACTTTTTTGGTTACTACATGATTCCATAGGTGTTATTTCATAGTTTTGATGTCTTCACTATTATTTTACAATGTAACTTGCAAATAAAGTGGATTATTCATAATTTCAATATCTTTATTTTCCTTTAATAAACAATAAAACATTTTTTTTTAATCTCAGCTCTGATTGAAAGGAATTTCACATAATTTCTGTTTTTAAACCCATTCACGACAAGCGGTTCTTGAACACGACCCTAAAATGTCAACGTCCCAGCCCTGTTTCCATGGTAACAAAACTTTGGGCACAGTCTGTTGGGCACAGTCGGACGTTTGTCTTGTCACTCGTTGCAAGCTAGCTCTAAACGTATAGTCGGTTTTCTCCGCGCTCTTTGCCAGTGTCCAGATTTGCAACCGCTGTATAGCTGGAAATGTAAGTAATGTTTTGCAATGATTCCTGAACATCACATCGCCTTGCTAGTTACCCACACTTACATCTATGTGCTTAAACGAACACCTATACTGTTCGCTTGCTTTGAACTAGCTAATGCTAGCTGGAAACGCCTTATTGCTAAGCTAACGGTAGCTAACTGACTAGCCATTTGGCCAGCAGTGTTGGCAAGGATGACAATGTGCTGCGTTCTTTTTCCATCAGAAAGACATCATTAGACATGGACACTGACACAGATCACCAACAAAACAACGATGGCAAGTAACTTAGAGGGTCTTCAAATGTGCAAAGTTGACCAGCATTTATTTTGACTAATTAACTGTTACCGTTATACTAACGTTAGCTGTGAAGGCCCAGTACTATTTGGCTAGCTACATCTCAAATGCTAAACGAGCATCTCTAAAAATGTACCAGGTGAATGTGTTAGTTGAAGTGCCTAGCGAGCTTGAAGCGAGGCATATTATTGTGTTTGTGTTTTTAGATGTTAACAATGGTGATGATTGTTCAACAAAAGCTGCCCCGACCTCCCAGATTCCTGGGCTGTCTGAAGATGCTAACAATGGTCCTGAGGAGAGGAGTAAAGGGCGCCGTACGGGAGTTAATGAGTCCGATTCTGCTTATACTAAACTGGCTAAACAAGGAGGACAGAGGGGTAAAAATGATATTCTGTTTTAAAAGGGACTCATTAACGATGATCTATCCTTTCATCTGTGGAAATAAAGTCAGATAACGTTATATCTAGCTATCTGTGTAAATAGGAAAATGACACACCCATCCAGATAATTGGAAGGATTGCCACGCGAGACTACTAACGTTCGCTAGCGAGCTAACTAGCAAATAGCTAGTATACAAAATGGATAGCCAAGTTCTTCTCATCATTTACAGGTTTATTGTGGCATGAGGAGACCAACTTGGACACCAAACCTAACTCTGCATCATCTTACAAGCCTCCTAACTGGTTCTCTGGTTCTCCAAAAGCTAAAGAGCAAGCAAGGTAAAGGCAAATTAAAATGAGAGAAATGACTGTGGAATAATAAAAAAAATGTCTTTGTGTTAGCTAGTCATTTTCTGGCTACTTGGCTAGGCCAAGTTGGATTGTTTGCATTAAACATGCAAATGACATATTTGTTTGTGGATGTATGGCATGTACCCTATTGTAAAACAGGGGTGTGTTCAATTTATTAAACGTTTTGCTATGTTGCGTGATGGTTTGTACCGAATAACACGTTTCCCTCACAGTGCACTTTCCTTCAACAGCCTTTGTATGTTTTCTCCCTTTTGGTGGTTGTGGCGAAGTGTGGTCGGATCAATATGGGTGTGGTCACCATTTGAAAACTCATGCAGCACACTGTAGTGTATACACAATCACCTTCTGGTCCACCATTATCATCACAACATTCTTCAACTGGTCATTCAGAACAGCACTGTCCCCGTTGTATCAAACATTGCACACTGTTGAGTCCTGCTGAACGCAGCCCTGTTATACCAGATAAGTCTACTAGTAAAATGGGTTATTTGTCCATTTTTCTTTCTTCCAGCCCAACTGAGAGTTTCCAAAACTACATGTCAACTAATGCTCCTTTTGGGAGTGATAATAAGTCAACTTGGGAAAGGGACTTTGATGACAAAGAGAAGGTGAAGGGAGAAATCCTTGCAATTTCCTAAAACAACTGTAACAATATTACACCCTCCCTATTGTGCCACTAAATTGAGTTTATAGTTATGTGTTTCAAGTACATTATGCAGACAGACCTGTTTAGATCTAGATTTACTGATCTATATCAGACATTCTTTTTTTGTCAGCATTATATCACCTGCCTAGTATCATGAAAAGCCTAATGTTTTTGGTGCAGTAAAATAGTATTAGCTAACAAGGAATAGAGTTCTCAGACTTAACACCTACTGTATCCTGAGAACCTATAACCAACCACTTAACTACCATCTTTGGCTATGTCCACCATTGTTGGTGAAATGTATTTGGTTAGCATCAAATTGTCACTGACGTTTATCAAATTTAAATTATTCTAAATTTATAAGATTCCTCTCTTGCAGTTGCATGGATAGAGTAGAAAGTGACCTAGTATGTCCAATAGAGGTCGGCGTTGCCAACTGAAATAGGGGGGTTCATCTCTTGTTCAATACATCTTTCATCTCTGTTCAAGCCTGGCATGATTCCAGATGATAAATGACTATTCAAGACACCTTGTTTTTATTGTCAGATATCTCCCAACAGCCAAATGGAGAACTTGTCCTTAGCATCAGGAAAGAACGAAGAGGCAGCAGGCAATTTCAAGAAAACGTGAGTACGCCCTTTGAAATATTTGCACCAGATATCCACAAGATGGCAATGTTCTATTTTTCATGCAGAGTTGTGCCTCCAGACAGCTTGTGCAACTTGACAATATGTAACTTTATTATAGGCTCAAAAGCTCAGTCATATACATTCAAATAATCAATGTCAAATAGAAAGAGATTTCAAACACATTACTTCAGTATGTAATTCCTATTGATTGTTAATGATAGGGGATTATTTATACTGTGAGAATACAATGAATGATATACAGTGCCATCAGAAAGTATTCAGACCCCTTGACTTTTTCCACATTTTGTTACGTTACAGCCTTATTCTAACATTTTATCAAATAGTTATTTTCCTCAATCTACAATCCTCAATCTACACACAATACCCCATAAACAGGTTTAGACATTTTTGCAAATGTGTTAAATGCTAAACTGAAAAATCCATTTACATAAGTATTCAGACCCTTTACTCAGAACTTTGTTGAAGCACTTTTGGCAGTGATAACAGCCTTGAGTCTTCTTGGGTATGACACTACAAGCCTGGCACACCTGTATTTGGGGAGTTTCTTCTTTGCAGATCCTCTCAAGCTCTGTCCGGTTGGATGGGGAGTGTTGCTGCAAAGCTATTTTCAGGTCTCTCCAGAGATGTTCGATCGGGTTCAGGTCTGGGCTCTGACTGGGCCACTCAAGGGCATTGAGACTTGTCCCGAAGCCACTCCTACGTTGTCTGTGTGCTTAGGGTCAAGGTCCTGTTGGAATGTGAACCTTCGCCCCCAGTTGGTGGTCCTGAGCGCTCTGGAGCAGGTTTTCATCAAGGATATCTCTGTACTTTCCTCTGTTCATCTTTGCCCAGATCCTGACTAGTCTCCCAGTCATCTTAGGGATGGTGCCAGGTTTCCTCCAGACGTAAGGCTTTCAGGCCAGAGAGTTCAATGTTGGTTTTGTCAATCCAGATCATCTTGTTTCTCGTGGTCTAAGTGTCTGTAGGTGTCTTTTGGCAAACTCCAAGCGGGCTGTCATGTGCCTTTTTACTGAGGAGTGGCATCTGCCTGCTCACTCTACCAATAAAGGCCTGATTGGAAGAGTGCTGCAGAGATTGTCCATCTGGAAGTTTCTCCCATCTCCACAGAGGAATTCTCGAGCTCTGTCAGAGTGACCATTGGTTTCTTGGTCACCTCCCTGACCCAATAACTTTCTCCCGCGATTGCTCAGTTTGGCCAGGCGGTCCGCTCTAGGAAGAATTTTGGTTTTGTTACTTCTTCCATTTAAGAATGATGGAGGCCACTGTGTTCTTGGAGACCTTTAATGCTGCAGAAATTATTTGGTACCCTTCCCCAGATCTGTGCCTCGACACAATCCTGTCTTGGAGGTCTGTGGACAATTCCTTTGCCCTCATGGCTTGGTTTTTGCTCTGGCATGCTCTGTCAACTGTGGAACCTTATATAGACAGGTGTGTGCCTTTCCAAATCATGGCCAATCAATTGAATTTACCACAGGTGGACTCCAGGTTGTAGAAACATCTCAAGAATGATCAATAGAAACCGGATGCACCTGAGCTCAATTTCGAGTCTCATGGCAAAGGGCCTGAATGCTTATGTAAATAAGGTATTTATGTTTTTTATTTGTAGTACATGTGCAAAAATGTTAATCTGTTCTCACTTTGTCAATATGTTATTTTGTGTAGATTGAGGATTTTTGTATTTATTTAATCCATTTTAAAATAAGGCTGTAACGTAACAAAATGTTAGTCAAGGGGTCTGAATATTTTCTGAATGCACTGTATGATATTCTAAATATTAAACAGAATTGTATTAAGAATTACTATTACAGACATTTTGCCAAAATGACAGAATGTTTTTTACGGTCTTTTGGATATGACTTCAGGACCCCTCCCACTTGAATTGCAGTGCCACTATTGCACAGTGTTTCTGTTTGGCAACAAAAGCATTTGATCAGTTTCCTAAGAACAAATTCTTGGAAAATGTGATATTTAAAAATAAATGTAAAAAAAAAAGTGTGTTTGGGGTTATTGTCTTGCTGGAATATCCACTTGCGGCCAAGTTTGTCTCCTGGCAGAGGCAACCAGATTTTTGGGCAAAATGTCCTGGTACTGGTTAAAGTTCATAATGACGTTTACCTTTCACAAGGGCCACAGGACTAGTGGATGCAAAAATGCCCCATAACAAGATCCCCCACCATATTTTACAGTAGGTAAGGGAGTCTTTTCTGCTTATGCGTTCTCACACAGGGGCTCGGATAACTCTGAACGAGGGAGAGCTCGGTTTTATTGTTTTGAAAGTCTTAGTTATTGGATCCTGCGATGCAGTTGGCATCGCAGCTATTTGGCGTAGCAGTTAGCCTAGCTGCTAGCTGGATTTTCTTGAGGGCTTGAATGCAGCTCGCAATGCGTTTAGCCATTTGTTGCTGGGGCCATGGATTGTCCTGGGTTTGTGGCTGTCTAGATCCCTGCTGTTTTGTTTTCAATCTTCCCTGTGACCTGCCCTGTCTGGAACTGTGAGGAGTAACAGCGTATCCTACATTTCTAGCTGCCATGACAAAGACCAAAGCCAGTGGGAGTACCGTTAAGGACAGTGGTATCTCTCTATCACATGTGAATGAAAGCGTTCTACAAGCAGTTGTTACAACAGTTTGCAGTTCTCCCAGGGTCAGCTCGATGAGTTGAAACAAGAAAACGGCAAGATTGCAGCAATCACTAAGTCATTGAGAGAGGACATCAGTTCTGTGTGTGAATCCATGATAACAATGACAGATCAATTTCGAGGGACAATCAAGGCGGAACAACGTGGTTGTGGATGGAATGGCAGAATCTCCACATGAGACCTGGACAGAGTCTGAGGACCAAGTGAGGGAAATGATCTCTAAGAAATTCAAGATGGACCCCAGAAAGATTGAGGTGGAGCACGCCCACATGACTGGAAAACCCACCACCGGCCCAGGTGACAGGCCCAGGCTTATAGTGGTCAAGTTCCTGAGGTTCTGTTCTGGAAAGAGCCAATAACTTGGGAGGACCAAACATCTTCCTCAACGAGGACTATCCTGAATCTGTATGCCAGAAGAGGAAATAACTTATTCCAGCCATGAAAGCTGCCAGAGCGTGTGGGGACATTGCTTACATCCGCTATGACAGGCTCATTGTCCACCCTCCCTCCCTCCCAGAAGCCTGGAAGGGATGCTTGAGCCAAGCCTATGGGTTCGTAACTTCAACCCCGCAACACACACATTGATTAATTGACTGCTTAATGTATATATATTTTTTATCTAGCTTTGTTTGCTCTTTTCAGTATTATGTATATCTCTGATAAGCTACCCAGGAGCTGAAAATAGACCATATTTATAGATGTAGCCTTAGAAATAAGGTTCATGAAATCAACTTGCTAACATCAGATAACATTCATATATTAGCCATTTCTGAGACCCACTTAGGTAAGTAATCCGACGATACAGCAGTAGCAATACAAGGATATATAGAAGAGACAGAAATGCTTATGGGAGAGGTGTCGCTGTATATAGTCAGAGCCATATCCCTGTAATGCTTAGGGAAGATCTTATGTCAAGTGTTATTGAAGTGTTGTGGTTGCAGGTGCACATCTAAAGCCTTTTTGTTTGGGGTGTTGCTATAGGCCACCAAGTGCTAACAGTCAGTATCTAAATAATATGTGTGAAATGCTTCATAGTATATGTGATTTTAAACAGAGGTCTACTTTCTTGGGGACTTGAATATTGACTGTTGACTATCAATCTGCCTGCTCAAGAGGAAGCTTCTCGCTATAACCAGTGCCTGTAATCTGGTTCAGGTTATTAATCAACCTACCAGGGTGTTTACAAACACAACAGGAAAAAGATCATCCACATTTTTACTAATATTGTAGAACTTTGGATGCAGTGATCACAATATAGTGGCTACATCCAGGAAAGCCAAAGTTCCAAAAGCTGGGCTATAAGTGTATAAGAGATCATACAATTTTGCTGTGACTCTTATGTAGATGTTAAAAATATTTGTTGGTCTGATGTGAACAAGGCAGTTAACCCACTGTTCCTAGGCCGTCATTGTAAATAAGAATTTGTTCTGAACTGACTTTCCTAGTTAAATAAATAAAATGTGATTTATACGGAGCATCCAGACACTGCACTTGATGAATTTATGAAATTGTTTCTTCCAATTATTGATAAACATGCACCTGTTAAGAAACTGACTGTTAGAACTGTTACGGCTCTATGGATTGATGAGGAATTGAAAAACTATGGTTGAAGAGATGATTGGGGGGGGTCTAATAAGTCTGGCTGCACATCTGACTTACTGCCAATTGAGAAATTATGTAACTAACTAAACTCAACATAAAGAAGAAACTGTTATGAAGCCAAGATTAATGATGTAAAAAAAAAAAACTTTGGGGTACTTTAAATTAAATTATGGCCAGAAATACATTCACCTCCATCTTTCATCAAATCAGATGGCTTATTCATCACCACCATTTGATGTTGCCGATTATTTTAATGATTACTTCATTGGCAAAGTGGGCACATTTAGGCAGGAAACGCAAACGATGACAATGAGCCATCGTATTCATGCATTAAAAAACACAAATAATGAAAGAAAAGCATTGCAAGTTTGAGTTTTGCAAAGTTGGTGTGGGAGAGGTGGAAAAATTGTTATCGCTCAGTAATGACACATCTTGGCATTCACAACTTAGGAGTGGCTATAGTCAGCTACCATCCCCATTAGCTTTTCATCGATCTGTCATATCTTTAATCTGAGCCAAGAGGAAAGTCTTTGTCTTCAGGCCTGGAAGGAAGCCAAAGTAATTCCGCTATCCAAGAGCGGTAAAGCGGCCTTTACTGGTTCTAACATCAGACCTATAAGCTTGCTGCCAGCTCTTAGCAAACTATTGGATTTTTGTTGTTGACCAAATACAATGATATTTCTCTGTAAACAAATTCAGACCAACAGACCTTCAACATGCCTATAAAGAAGGGCATCAACATGTACTACACTGACACAAATGACTGATTATTGGTTGAAATAAATTGATAATAAGAAAATTGTGCGATCTGTACTGTTAGATTTCAGTACAGCCTTTGATATTATTGACAACAACCTGTTGTTCTGGCTTTTCAACCTCTGCCATATTGTGGATTCAGAGCTATCCATCTAATAGAACTCAAAGGATTTTCTTTAATGGAAGGTTCTCTAATGTAAAACATGGAAAATGTGGTGTACCGCAGGGCAGCTTTCTAGGCCCTCTACTCTTTTCTAGTTTTACCAATGACCTGGCATTAAACAAAGCATTTGTGTCCATGTATGCTGATGATTCAACCATACGCATCAGCAACCATAGCTTATGAAGTCACTGAAACCCTTAACAAAGAGTTGCAGTCTGTTTTGGAATGGGTGGCCAGTAATAAACTGGTCCTATACATCTCTAAAACTAAGAGCATTGTATTTGGTACATATCATTCACTAAGATCTAGACCTCAGCTGGATCTGGTAATGAATGGTGTGGCTGTTGAACAAGTTGAGGAGACTAAATTATCTTGGCATTACCTTAGATTGTAAACTGTCATGGTCAAAACATATACAGATTAAATGTGTGTAAATATTGGGAGAGTTCTGTCGGTAGTAGATGCTCTGTTTTTTGACACCACGCTCCAAAAAGCAAGTTCTACTGGCTCTAGTTGTGTCTTATCTTGATTATTGTCCAGTCATGTGGTTGAGTGCTGCAAGGAAAGACCTAGTTAAGCCGCCGCTGGCCCAAAACAGAGCGGCACGTCTTTCTCCTCATTGTAATCAGAGCGCTGATATAAATACTATGCATGCCAGTCTCTCTTGGCTAAGAGTTGAGGAGAGACTGACTGCATCACTTTTTATAAGAAACAATTGTGTTGAAAATCCCATTGTTTTCATAGTCAACTTACACACAGCTCTGACACACACACTTACCCCACCAGACAGTCCTCAAATCCAGAACAATTATTGCATGAAACTCCGTTCTATCTCAGATTGCTCAAATAAACAGCAAACCTGTTGTTGTTTTTTTAAACAACAGATAAAGCAACACCCTCATGCCACAACGCCTCTCCCCTATTTGACCTGGATAGTTTGTGTGTAGTTATTGATACGCCTCTCCTTTATGTAGTTCTGTTCTTGTCTCTTAATGTTCTGTATTATGTCATGTTTTGTGTGGCCCCAAGGAAGAGTAGCTGCTGCTTTTTCAACAGCTAATTGGGATACTAATACAATACCAATTTTCGACGCCAAACCCACTACTGGTGTGCATGGCCAGAGCTCTATTTGCATGCAGTTTGACCATAGCATCAATTCCAATCCAAGTGCCAATGCCATTTTAACAAACTCCAGGCGTTTACATTTGCTGGATGACATGAAAATAGAGCTCTTTAGCCACGCACACCAGTGGTGGGTTTGGCATCGAAATGAGAATGAATGAGCAGAAAATAACCCCATACCTACTCTAAATTATGGAGGTGGACCTTTGGCCTTATGTGGCTATTTATATTACTTGTTAAACCAAATCTGTTTCGCTGAATTATTGGGCCTTTATTAGTATAAAATAATGTAATTTTTAATTTACGTGAATTATTCTATACAGTCATCATTGCTGATCTTTTTCAAGGGTGTCAATACTTTAGGATCCCGCTGTAGAGTGTGCGTACAGATGATTGTTTTATGAGAGGGGGGGGCACACAGAAGAGATGCATGTCTCGTCATTGGATAGTCTAAGACCTCCCCCTGTAAAATTAGACGTATTGTATTCCTTCATGGAAGCAAATGGGTGAAGAGAGATGTGCATGTTATGTGGTAAATGTGAAAGTAGACTGCAATGTGAAAAGTTGGTTCATTTTTACCGAGCACAACTGTTTTTATGAGTGTTAATTAAAGCTACACTCCTGGTGTATTTGTGTTTCAGCCCAGCAGCCCCGCTACCAATTGATGGGGCTGAAGAAAAGTAACTATTTTAACATTTACAGACCACTTTTGGATGCAATTCAATGATATCATCAATATAGTTTTTACCATTTCTGAAGCTATACATTGTTAACGAAGTCACTTGTTTTAAAAACATTGGAGCAAACATTAGATGTTGAGTTATGAATGGTTAAGACTGTTTTTCTCACATGAGGCAAGTTATGTTATTCAAGAATCAGTAGGTATAAGCCTCATATCATTCATTTTGGTGACTTAAATTGGCTACAAATATCCCAGATTGCACCATTTTATATCTGTAAGCTTCTGGAGTGACAATGTGCTGACAATATTCACTGTGGTAGTCTTGGACCTGGCTTCCGTAGTTCTCATACAATATTGCACTACCCAAAACTTCTCCCCCAGACTTTTTAAAGAATGAATAAGGCCCATGTGATGTTCGCTAATGCATAGAGTTAAAAGATGCATCTTTTGTATCTGCCCCATTATGGCATCTGTGACGGCATGGGTAGTGCCATTAAGGCTATTTTGAAGTAGTCAATTTTCTTCTTCTTTTGTGTTTTGAAAAAAATAGAACGCTAATATAGGTGCTTTTACCGCCAAGATTGCTGGCGTCCTGACCCAAATCTTCTGTCATTGATTTATTGTGCCCACTAATATGGTGTTGATATAGCTTAAAGAAATTTACAAACCATAGTTAACCCATTTTGAAGAAGTAGATGATTATTGGTTGATCGCACCCACCCGTGCGAATCCCCACCCAGTTGACTGCTTAAAAATGGTGGAAGGCCTCAATGGCAATATCCATGCAAAAGCAAGTTTATATCCATGATGAGTCCTCTAACTCTATGGGCCAATGCCCACGTGCCTGGCTGCAATGCTGCTCAAAGAGTACAGATGTCCTCGCTAGTCGTTCCGCTCAGTTAGCTTTATGAACCAATACATCAACAAACAGATCGCTAGCTTCAAATAGTATTACTCCACAATGCAAGTCATTGTGCAAATGTTTCTTTTTACATTTGGCACCTGTCAGTGACCTGTGGCGACCTGTCACACATTGCATTTTTTATTTAACTAGGCAAGTCCGTTAAGAACATTCTTATTTACAATGACGGCCTACATGTGACCAGAGATGTCTCTTCTAAGCATGAAGCATGACATCAGAGACCGCAAATAGCCATGGCTACACAGTCTGTCCATTCTTAGAACCATAATGAATAACAGAACATGTTAAAATTGGAAGATATAGTTGACCAATTGCCAGGGTATAAAAACATTTATTTAATTATTAGCTCGACTGTGTCTCAGTTAGAGGTAAGTGTTTTCAGTCCAAAGTCATTGTTTGCTGTTGATTTACTCCCCTTCACCGTGTCAATATTACCATCAGCTGACTGATTCTCCCACTGTTTTACGATTGTTGTGTAGTTTTATGGTTGTTGTGAGCCCTCGGCTAAATCTAAATGCTCAATTATTTTCATGTTTTGTTTCCGCATTTTGTTTAGACCACATTAAAATGCTTGCCTTTTGGTCTTGCAGATCTCAGAATTCGAACCCTGTCAACATGGGTACGCTCTTGAGCTTCGGCTATTTAGAGGACAAGAAAGGGGCACCCAATATGCATTCATCAAGTAAGTAGCTGTTAGTGACAGGTTTGATGTTCCAACTTCAAGATCATTTGAATTCAATTGGCAATTTTGTCTCATTGCTCAGAAGCACATTGACTAACTAATGAAATGTTGAATGAATATGAAGTCAAGTCATGAAGTCGTGTATAGATTTTTATGAGACAATAAATAATGTACAGATCTACAGAATTGATACATGGGGCACCAAAGTAGAGTTGCGAAATTACAATGCAGGAACCATTCAGACATGATGATATGCCTGTCGACATCAGTCGGGAACATTTTAATCCTGATTTGCATTATTAATGCATTGTTGTCAGTGATCATGTGATGGGACGGCAAATCTAAATGTGTGGGGAAACACACACACACACACACACACACACACACACACACACACACACACACAAATTAACCTGTGTGTATCCCTGCAGATTCCAAGGAGTAGAAAGGAGCAAAGGCAGTTGAGGACGACTGACTCCTCAATGTTCACCTCCACAACGTTCCTTCACCAGGGTTTGCCTGTTCAAAACCGCATATACTATAGGTCAATTAAAGCAGTTAATTTTGGTTAGAGTTTTAGCACTCTTGTTATTCCACCTCTGTGTGTGCTTGTTCCAAGAAGTATACACAATTGCAAAACTAGATTCTACGTTAGTTTGCGCTCACAGACCCGTTCTGTGCCTGAAGTTGTGGCTAATGAACTGCATTTGCACTGTAACACTGTAACACTAACTTAATGTACTAGCCCGAGCTATGCTCTTGTTTGTCTGTTGTAGTAGTTTTTTGGGGGGAATGATGGTTTGCTTTATAAAAGGTGTCTGTGGCTTAGAGGGGCTCCTCTAAAAATGCCTGCTGTTTTGAAGTGTCTTTTCTTTTTTTTGTGCCTCTGTGGTTGCTATAAAGATTTCTGTTTAAAAATAAATGTGTTGTGCATAGAAACTCTGGACGTGTCGTCATTCTCTTTATGTGCTCAATGAAGCACTCGTCGCCATTTTGAAATGGCATCTAGACATGTATTTGTTGACACCTGTGGTCTCCACGAATTGATCCTCTTTACCACCATCATCATAGTAGAAGTTCTATGGATGTAATTGACACAGGGTACAAAGTGAATATGAAATATAATCCTCCCCGTAACTCTGAAATGAATGACTAGGATATGAGGCATATCAGAAAAAAGTGGTTAACATAATGTCAATGCATTTTATTGATATACACACGTAGTCAAATATTTGTACACACTATTGCTTTCGAACCTGAATGTATCATGAGATGCCCAGGATTCTGAAAATGACATAATCGTCTTAGCTCATGTTTGAAAACTTCCACCTGGCAATTTATTTGCATGGCCATTTTGTATTTTACACAATGGAAGTAATTAATTGTTAAAAATGAATAAATAAAAACAATTATGTAAATTGTGTCTAGTCAAGCTCTTTGGATCTGAGCCAAGTATTTGTAGCGTCCGTCAAAGCATTTGTTTTAGATCAGTTAGAGACCAGACAGTCACTACTCCTCCCTCACTAACCAATCATTCCTGAGAGGTCACAGGGCAAAGCTATATCAGCCCCAGAATCAGAGACGCCACTTTCATTTCCTTCGAGCTGAACACGTGTCAAGAGTATTTGGAAACTGCTACACAGCACAACAGCGAATATCACCTGGATTATTTTTCTGTCTAGCCTGAAAGGTATGTATTGCACTTGTGGCTGTAGCTAATATTGTGGCTCTTAAGTATTTTGTTTGTAATATTGTGTTATATAGTTTATAGCAATTATTCATTTTTTTTTAGTATATCTACAGTGAACAACAGCCATGTCATCTATTTTACTCAACTGTATGGGGACTGTCACGGACCATTCTGAATATAGCGAGTGAGTATTTTTATTTTGCTTTGAGGTTTCCTTACACCACTAGTTCTTGTTCTGCATTCGAGAGACTTTTATTATGACGCTTTCATGTGATCGCTCTTATGTCAATGTTTTTACAGACCGGAGGTCAAGAATAAACAGATCCATGTTAAAAACCCCCACTTGGATACAATGGAAGAGGACATTCTCTACCACTTCAACCTGGGGACCAAGACCCACAACCTACCTGAGATGTTCGGAGACATCAAGGTTTGTGGAAGTTGCCCAGACAAAATACTTTAAATACCTGATTTCGAAAAGCTACTCTCAAAGACAGTTCTTTGTCTTTTGTCTCCCTCATTACAGTTTGTGTGCGTCGGCGGGAGTGCCAATCGGATGAAGTCCTTTGCTCAGTTCATTCACCAGGAGCTGGCCTTGCCCGGAAACATGGATAATGTCACAGATATCTGTGAAGGAACCGACCGCTACTCCATGTACAAAGTGGGACCCGTACTTTCTATCAGTGTAAGTATTGCACAATGGATACATCTCCCTCACAAGATAATGGTCTGACTTGACTTTCGATAGCCTGTTTAAGACTTTACAACTTGATAAGTGAAAATGATTTATGTAAAGCCAGTGACTGACACCTGAAATTATGTCATATTATTATCAGATGTTTGGTGTATTGCTGTGTCTTGTAATAATAATAACAACAATAATTGATTGGATTTGTATAGTGCTTTTCCACCGAGGTGCTCAAAGCGCTTTACAATATTAAGAGGGGAATTCACCTCTACCACCACCAATGTGTGGCACCTACTTTAATGATGTACGGCAGCCATTTTTGTGCCAGAACGCAGCTAGCAAAGTTGAGAGGTGAGGAGTTATTTATTTATATATACAGTATATCACAAAAGTGAGTACACCCCTCACATTTCTGTAAATATGAGTATATATTTTCATGTGACAACACTGAAGAAATGACACTTTGCTACAATGTAAAGTAGTGAGTGTACAGCTTGTATAACATTGTACATTTGCTATAACAGTGTAAATTTGCTGTCCCCTCAAAATAACTCAACACACAGCCATTAATGTCTAAACCGCTGGCAACAAAAGTGAGTACACCCCTAAGTGAAAATGTCCAAATTGGGCCCAATTAGCCATTTTCCCTCCCCGGTGTCATGTGACTCGTTAGTGTTACAAGGTCTCAGGTGTGAATGGGGAGCAGGTGTGTTAAATTTGGTATCATCTCTCTCTCACACTCCCTCATACTGACTGGTCACTGGAAGTTCAACATGGCACCTCATGGCAAAGAACTCTGAGGATTTGGGGTCACTTAGAAATGTTGTTGTTTTTGTCCATTATAATAACATCAAATTGATCTGAAATACAGTGTAGACATTGCTAATGTTGTAAATGACTATTGTAGCTGGAAATGGCACATTATTTTAATGGAATATCTACATAGGCGTACAGAGGCCCATTATCAGCAACCATCACTCCTGTGTTCCAATGGCACGTTGTGTTAGCAAATCCAAGTTTATCATTTTAAAAGGCTAATTGATCATTGGAAAACCTTCTTGCAATTATGTTTGCACAGCTGAAAACTGTTGTCCTGATTGAAGAACCAATAAAACGGTCCTTCTTTAGACTAGTTGAGTATCTGGAACATCAGCATTTGTGGGTTCGATTACAGGCGCAAAAAGACCTTTCTTCTGAAACTCGTCAGTCTATCCTTGTTCTGAGAAATGAAGGCTATTCTATTCCATGCGAGAAATTAACAAGAAACTCTAAATAGATCTCGTACAACACTGTGTACTACTTCCTTCACAGAACAGCGCAAACTAGATATGTTTGTGAGATGTTACTGCTTATCACAGTGCCATCCGTTTTGTCACTAAAGCACCCTATACCACCCACCACTGCGACTTGTACGCTCTAGTCGGCTGGCCCTCGCTACATATTCTTCGCCAGACCCACTGGCTCCAGGTCATCTACAAGTCCATGCTAGGTAAAGCTCCGTCTTATCTCAGTTCACTGGTCACGATGGCAACACGCATCCGTAGCACGCACTCCAGCAGGTGTATCTCACTGATCATCCCTAAAGCCAACACCTCATTTGGCCGCCTTTCGTTCCAGTTCTCTGCTGCCTGTGACTGGAACGAATTGCAAAAATCGCTGAAGTTGGAGACTTTTATCTCCCTCATCAACTTCAAACATCTGCTATCTGAGCAGCTAACCGATCGCTGCAGCTGTACATAGTCTATCGGCAAATAGCCCACCCATTTTTACCTACCTCATCCCCATACTGTTTTTATTTATTTACTTTTCTGCTCTTTTGCACACCAATATCTCTACCTGTACATGACCATCTGATCATTTATCACTCCAGTGTTAATCTGCAAAATTGTAATTATTCGCCTACCTCATGCCTTTTGCACACAATGTATATAGACTCCCCTTTTTTTCTACTGTGTTATCGACTTGTTAATTGTTTACTCCATGTGTAACTCTGTTGTCTGCTCACACTGCTATGCTTTATCTTGGCCAGGTCGCAGTTGCAAATGAGAACTTGTTCTCAACTAGCCTACCTGGTTAAATAAAGGTGAAATATATATATATATTTTTAAATAGAATACTGAAGTATAATTACAAGCGTTTCATAAGTGTCAAAGGCTTTTATTGACAGTTACATGAAGTTGATGCAAATAGTCAATATTTGCAGTGTTGACCCTTCTTTTTCAAGACCTCTGCAATCCACCTTGGCATGCTATCAATTAACTTATGTGCCACATCCTGACTGATGGCAGCCCATTCTTGCATAATCAATGCTTGGAGTTTGTCAGAATTTGTGGGTGTTTTGTTTGTCCAGCCGCCTCTTGAGGATTGACCACAGGTTCTCAACGGGATTAAGGTCTGGGGAGTTTCCAGGCCATGGACCCAAAATATCGATGTTTTGTTCCCCGAGCCACTAAGTTATCACTTTTGCCTTATGGCAAGGTGCTCCATCATGCTGGAAAAGGCATTGTTCATCATCAAACTGTTCCTGGATGGTTGGGAGAAGTTGCTCTCGGAGGATGTGTTGGTACCATTCTTTATTCGTGGCTGTGTTCTTAGGCAAAATTGTGAGTAAGCCCACTCCCTTGGCTGAGAAGCAATCCCACACATGAATGGTCTCAGGGTGCTTTACTGTTGGCATGACACAGGACTGATGGTAGCGCTCACCTTATCTTCTCCGGACAAGCTTTTTTCCGGATGCCCCAAACAATCGGAAAGGGGATTCATCAGAGAAAATGACTTTACCCCAGTCCTCAGCAGTCCAATCCCTGTATATTTTGCAGAATACCAGTCTGTCCCTGATGCTTTTCCTGGAAAGGAGGCTTCTTTGCTGCCCTTCTTGACACCAGGCCATCCTCCAAAACTCTTTGCTTCACTGTGCGTGCAGATACACTCACACCTGCCTGCTGCCATTCCTGAGAAAGCTCTGTACTGGTGGTGCCCTGATCCCGCAGCTGAATCAACTTTAGGGGACGGTCCAGGTGCTTGCTGGACTTTCTTGGGTGCCCTGAAGCCTTCTTCACAACAATTGAACCTCTCTCCTTGAAGTACTTGATGATCCGATAAATGATTGATTTAGGTGCAATCTTACAAGCAGCAATATCCTTGCCTGTGAAGCCCTCTGTCAACCATGGTTACCTGCAAGGAAACACAAAGGAAGAACAATGATTCCAAGCACCAACCTCCTTTTGAAGCTTCCAGTCTGTTATTCAAACTCAATCAGCATGACAGAGTGATCTCCAGCCTTGTCCTCGTCAACACTCACACCTGTGTTAACGAGAGAATCACTGACATGATGTCTGCTATTCCTTTTGTGGCAGGGCTGAAATGCAGTGGAAATGTTTTTGGGGGATTCAGTTCATTTGCATGGCAAAGAGGGACTTTGCAATTAATTGCAATTCATCTGATCACTCTTCATAACATTCTGGAGTATATGCAAATTGCCATCATACAAACTGAGGCAGCAGACTGTGAAAATGTATATTTGTGTCATTCTCAAAACTTGTGGCCACGACTGTACAGAGGCCCATGGGCCCTTCACTGCCCTGGGGGCCATGGGATCTCCTTAGACCAGCAGCCTGGTCTCATAGACTAGAATATTTTGTACGATATGTTACGTTTGGTATGGTTACATAAGACAGATGGTTACATAAGGCAAAAACAAATGTAGGTGGTTGGTCAGGGTGGATGGGTGAGCATATAACACGAACGTCTAGCAACCCTAAGGTTGCAATTTCGAATCTCACCGCGGACAACTATAGCATTTGAGCTAATTAGCATATTTTCAACTACTTTCTACTTTTTTAGCAACTATTTAGCATGTTAGCTAACCCTTCCCCTAACCTTAACCCTTGTAGCTAACCCTAGCCAGCTAGCCACCTAGCTAGAATTCATAACATTCCATACGTTTCACAAATGTGTAACATATTGTACATTTTAGCAAATTCAACTCATATAGTACGAATTGTAATTCGTAACATATCATACGAAATGAGTGATGGACATCCACAAATTAATACATACCATACGAAACGTAACATCATACTAAATGGGGTGTCTGGGATTTACGTACAGAATAACACAAAATGCTCTGAGACCAAGTTGAGATCAGAGGGAAGAATGCCTGCCAACCCGAGTTGCTTCCCACTGGGCAGCTGTATCATGGTGTCGCCGGCAGTAGCTAACGTGACCAAATGTTTTCCTCCAATATTTTATTCCATGGATCATGGCAGCTTTCATGAATGATTTTGTACAATATTTGGTAACCATCTGGATGTCACCGTGATACCATCTACACATTGGGGAGAGCATGCACGGCGACTCAGTGTTTCACAACACCAAGTACTACTTTCCCGCAGTTCCGTTCACGTTAGTAAAGATTGTTAACCTCACCCCTCTGTCTCTGCAGCATGGTATGGGCGTCCCCTCCATCTCCATCATGCTCCATGAGCTCATCAAACTGCTGCATCATGCCCGCTGCATCGACTTCATCCTCTTCCGCATTGGCACCTCCGGTGGAGTCGGTCAGAGCGTACTCCCCCCCCCCTTTCCATTCTTCTTTCGGATGTTAACACACATTTATTTGTACATGTTGATATCGTCGGGTAACACAGCTCTCTAAATCATGTCACTGGTGTCCCATTACAGGTCTGGAACCAGGAACAGTAGTGGTCACAGACAAGGCGGTGGACTGCTTCTTCCGTGCCCAGTTTGAGCAGGTGGTTCTAGGTAAGGTGGTCACCAGGAGCACAGAGCTAGATGTGGGCGTATCCAAGGAGCTGCTGCAGTGCTCGTCCGAGTTAGACGACGTGCCAACCGTCATCGGAAACACAATGTGCACCAGTGACTTCTACGAAGGTAACCACGTCACCCACCGCTGTACACTCAGCCACTCAGAAGCCCTGAGTTAAAGCTACAGTCTGTGAGTTTGGTTGTTTTTTTTCGAGTGGCTAGACTGACCCTTTAACTTTAACTGGCTTAGATCTAACTCCGCCTGTGTTCTGTTGTGGTCCACCAGGTCAGGGTCGGCTTGATGGAGCTCTCTGCTACTTCTCCACTGAGGACAAGCTGGAGTACTTAAGGAAAGCCTATAACACAGGAGTCAGGAATATTGAGATGGAGTCCACCGTCTTCGCAGCCATGTGTCGTGCCTGTGCCATCAAAGGTGTTGTTCAAAATAAATCCGTCTCCAACGTCACTAACTTTCTTTGACAGGGAAAATTCAGTAATCAATTTGAATGACCTCATCATGTAAAAAAAATCAAGTGTTTTTACATTTGTAACGGATGTAACCTTTCTCTCCCAAGCGGCTGTCGTCTGTGTGACTTTGTTGAACCGTTTCGATGGGGATCAGATCTCCACCCCTCATGATGTGCTAGTGGAGTACCAACAGAGACCTCAGGTTCTGGTGGCCCACTTCATCAAGAAACGCCTGGGCCTCGTCGTCTAAAGCTCCCTCTGATCACCTCTGCTGCCCATAAACTGCACATAGCTACAGCCTCGACTGTTACGGGGACATACACGGAGTGTACAAAACATTAGGAACTCCTTCCTATTGAGTTTCACCCCTTTTGCCCCTGACTGAAGTGGATTTAACAGGTGACATCAATAAGGGATCATAGCTTTCACCTGGTCAGACTGTCATGGAAAGAGCAGGTGTTCTTAATGTTTTGTACACTCAGTGTATGTATGCAGTCATGTTGATATGTTAAGATATTATTTAAAGTGTTCTAAAAGTACATGAAGATTTTACAGATGTGTTGTATCGTGTATGATTTGTTAAATGAAGCTCAAAGAGTGGGCTCTTACACAATTGTGTGGTATATTTGTAATGGTATTGCAGTTGAAGTCGGAGGTTTACATACACCTTAGCCAAATACATTTAAACTCACAATTCCTGACATTTAATCCTAGTAAAAATTATTTGTCTTAGGATCACCACTTTATTTTAAGAATGTGAAATGTCAGAATAAGAGTAGAGAGAATGATTTATTTCAGCTTTTATTTATTTCATCACATCCCAGTGGGTCAGAAGTTTACATACATTCAATTAGTATTGGTCTCATTGCCTTTAAATAGTTTAACTTCAAACGTTTCAGGTAGCCTTCCACAAGCTTCCCACAATAAGTTGGGTGCATTTTGGCCCATTCCTCCTGACAGAGCTGGTGTAACTGAGTGAGTCGGGTTTGTAGGCCTCCTTGCTCGCACACGCTTTTTCAGTTCTGCCCACAAATGTTCTATAGAATTGAGGTCAGGGCTTTGTGATGGCCACTCCAATACCTTGACTTTGTTGTCCTTAAGCCATTTTGCCACAACTTTGGAAGTATGCTTGGGGTCATTGTCCATTTGGAAGACCCATTTGCGATCAAGCTTTAACCTCATGACTGATGTTGCTTCAATATATCCACATAATTTTTCTTCTCATGATGCCATCTATTTTGTGAAGTGCACGAGTCTCTCCTGCAGCAAAGCACCCCCACAACATGATGCTGCCACCCCCGTGCTTCACAGTTGGGATGGTATTCTTCGGCTTGCAAGCCTCCCCCTTTTTCCAGCAAACATAACAATGGTCATTATGGCCAAACAGTTCTATTTTTGTTTCATCAGACATTTCTCCAAAACGTACGATCTTTGTCCCCATGTGCAGTTGCAAACCGTGGTCTGGCTTTTTTATGGCGGTTTTGGAGCAGTGGCTTCTTCCTTGTTTCTTCCTTGCTGAGTTTATACTTGCGTACTATTGTTTGTACAGATGAACATAGTACCTTCAGGCATTTGGAAATTGCTCCCAAGGATGAACCAGACTTGTGGAGGTCTACAATTTATTTTCTGAGGTCTTGGCTGATTTTCTTTTGATTTTCCCATGATGTCAAGCAAAGGTAGGCCTTGAAATACATCCACAGGTACACCTCCAATTGACTCAAATTATGTCAATTAGCCTATCAGAAGCTTCTAAAGCCATGACATCATTTTCTAGAGTTTTCCAAGCTGATTAAAGGCACAGTCAACTTAGTGTATGATACAGTGAATTAAGTGAAATAATCTGTATGTAAACAATTGTTGAAAAAATTACCTGTGTCATGCACAAAGTAGATGACCTAACCGACATGCCAAAACTATAGTTTGTTAACAAGAAATGTGTGGAGTGGTTGAAAAACGAGTTTTAATAACTCCAACCTAAGTGTATGTAAACTTCCGACTTCAACTCTATATATTGTGTTGCTTTTGACTACCTTGACTGTGTAGATGAAATTGTTGGTTTCTCTGTAACTACACTGAACAGAAATATAAGCACAACCTGTAAAGATCCCAGAAATCTTCTATATGCACAAAAAGCTTATTTCTCTCAAATTTGATTACATCCCTGTTAGTGAGCATTTCTCCTTTGCCAAGATAATCCATCCAGCCAACTGATGCGATATTTCAAGAAGCTGAATGAACAGCATAGGTGCACCTTGTGCTGGGGACAATAAAAGGCCACTAAAATGTGCAGTTTTGTCACACAACACAATGCCACAGATATCGCACGTTTTGAGGGAGCGTGCAATTGGCATGCTGACTGCAGGAATATCAGCCAGAGCTGTTGCCACAATTAAATGTTTTATCTACCATATACCGCCTCCAATGTCAGTATGTTCAACCGGCCTCAACCGGAGGCCACATGTATGGCATTGTGTGGGCGAATGGTTTGCTGATGTCAGCGTTGTGAACAGAGTGCCCCATGGTGGGGTTATGTTATCGGCAGGCATAAACTACGGACAATGAACACAATTGCATTTTATCGATGGCAATTTGAATGCACAGAGATTCCATGATGAGATCCTGATGCCCATTGTCGTGCCATTCATCTGCCGCCATCACCTCATGTTTCAGCATGATAATGCACGGCCCCATGTTGCAAGGATCTGTACACAATTCCTGGATCTGAAAATGTCCCAGTTCTTCCATGGCCTGCGTCCTCACCAGACATGTCACCCATTGAGCATGTTTGGAATGCTCAGGATTGACGTGTACGACAGCATTTTCAAGTTCCCGCCGACTTCCAGCATCTTTGCACAGCCATTGAAGAGGAGTGGGACAACATTCTACAGGCCGCAATCAGAAGCCTGATCAACTATGCGAAGGAAATGTGTCGTGCTGCATTAGAGAAATGGTGATCATACCAGATACTGACTGGTTTTCTGATCAACACCCCTACCTTTTTTAAGGTATCTGTGACCAACAGATGCATATCTGTATTCCCAGTCACGGGAAATCCATAGATTTGGGCCTAATGAATTTATTTCAATTGACTGATTTAGTTACAGGAATTGTAACTCAGTAAAATCTTTGAAATTGTTGCATGTTGCGTTTCTATTTTTGTTCAGTATACCTGATGACATTAAGTCCTATGACTTTTAAAAATGTAATAAGGATTTAGAGAAAGATGCTCTCTTCTGACTGTAATTTAATCAAATGGCTCATGGCTCAGGAGTTAAGCACTGGCGTAGCGGAACTATATATGGAAATTGAAATGCATCTCGGACTTCATTGTACCTGCCATTTTTAAATCCGGAATAAATTCAGTTCAGGCCTGGCTGATATGGGTCCACATCCTCTTATTCAACATGGATTATTAAGAAATGACTAGCTTCAAAATGGAGATGAGACACTAAAGGATTGCAAGAACAGACCAGCAATAGTCATATTTATCTGAACTTTGCACTGGCACGTAGCCCAATCAGCGTATGGTTATAACATCCATGTACACTGAACAGCTTCCTAATATTGTTTTGCACCCCCTTTTACCCTCAGAACAGCCTCAATTCGTCAGGTCATGGACTGTACAATGTGTCGAAAGCGTTCCACAGGGATGCTGGCCCTTGTTGACTCCCAATGCGTCCCACAGTTGTGTCAAGTTACCTGGATATCATTTCAAATCATATTGTATTTGTCACATGTGCCGAATACAACGGGTGTTGACCTTACAGTTGGGGATGCAGGAAATATCGGTGAGCATATCGGAATCGGACAATATTATCTAAAAATGCCAACATCGGCATCGTCCCGATGCCTAGTTTAACGCCGATGTGCAAAAGCGATGTCAAAGCTGAAGTGCATACCTATATAACGTACGGAGATGACCTACATACCTATATAACGTACGGAGATGACCTACATATCTATATAACGTACGGAGATGACCTACATACCTATATAACGTACGGAGATGACCTACATACCTATATAACGTACGGAGATGACCTACATACCTATATAACGTACGGAGATGACCTACATACCTATATAACGTACGGAGATGACCTACATACCTATATAACGTACGGAGATGACCTACATATCTATATAACGTACGGAGATGACCTACATATCTATATAACGTACGGAGATGACCTACATATCTATATAACGTACGGAGATGACCTACATATCTATATAACGTACGGAGATGACCTACATATCTATATAACGTACGGAGATGACCTACATACCTATATAACGTACGGAGATGACCTACATATCTATATAACGTACGGAGATGACCTACATATCTATATAACGTACGGAGATGACCTACATATCTATATAACGTACGGAGATGACCTACATACCTATATAACGTACGGAGATGACCTACATATCTATATAACGTACGGAGATGACCTACATACCTATATAACGTACGGAGATGACCTACATATCTATATAACGTACGGAGATGACCTACATATCTATATAACGTACGGAGATGACCTACATATCTATATAACGTACGGAGATGACCTACATACCTATATAACGTACGGAGATGACCTACATACCTATATAACGTACGGAGATGACCTACATATCTATATAACGTACGGAGATGACCTACATACCTATATAACGTACGGAGATGACCTACATATCTATATAACGTACGGAGATGACCTACATACCTATATAACGTACGGAGATGACCTACATACCTATATAACGTACGGAGATGACATATCTACGGAGATGATCATACCTATATAACGTACGGAGATGACCTACATACCTATATAACGTACGGAGATGACCTACATACCTATATAACGTACGGAGATGACCTACATACCTATATAACGTACGGAGATGACCTACATACCTATATAACGTACGGAGATGACCTACATACCTATATAACGTACGGAGATGACCTACATACCTATATAACGTATGGAGATGACCTACATACCTATATAACGTACGGAGATGACCTACATACCTATATAACGTACGGAGATGACCTACATACCTATATAATGTACGGAGATGACCTACATATCTATATAACGTACGTAGATGACCTACATATCTATATAACGTACGTAGAGGATGTAATGACGGCACGAAAAATACAGCGCTACACAGAACAAAAGCAGAAAAATACTAAGCACATACTTCCAAGTCGAGCAGTCATTTGAAAGAGGGACAACTCAGAGGCAAAATCCAATAACGGCAAGATAATGGAATTCTTTGCCCTTGACAATCAACCGTCCTCCGTGGTGGATGATGTTGGCTTTCGCCGACTGGCCGAGCCCCGGTACACACTATTTTTCAGATGTTGCCCTACCGGAGTTACACAGTGTTGTTGAAACGTACATCTATGATCCACTTGCTATGGGCGTCACTGCTTTTATCTTCACGACTGACATTTGGACCAGCGATGTCAGCCCCATGGGCATGCTGAGTCTGACGGCACAGTGGGTCGATGAGGATTTCGTACTGAGCAAAGCCGTATTGCATGCTCAAGAATGTTCTGGTTCTCATACCGCTGCTGCCATTTCAATGGCATTTGAGAACATGTTTGAAACTTGGAAACATGAACACACTCCTAGCGCCATTCGAACAACTGCTGGATGGAAAGGTGTAAACGAACACAGTGACAGTGCGCACCGAGGAAGAGAGGCCATGGACAGACAGCTGAAACATCACTGCTTGACATGTGTGATGATATCCTGGTTGAAAATGAAACTGAAAAAATGAACAACAAAACAGCACAGCAAGTAAGTGATAGAAAGAGGTTTTGATGGTTTTACTGGTAATGGGAACATCAAACCAAATTGTATTTGTCACATACACCTGGTTAGCAGATGTTAATGCGAGTGTAGCGAAATGCTTGTGCTTCTAGTTCCGACAGTGGAGTAATATCTAGCAATAATGTCTAACAGTAATATGTATCAAGTAATCTAACAATTCCCCAACAACTACCTAATACACACAAATCTAAAGGGGTGAATGAGAATATGTACATGTAAGTATATGGATGAGCGATGGTGAAGGTGAAATACAGTGTATACATGTGATATGAGTAATGTAAGATATGTAAACATTATTCAAGGGGCATTATTTAGAGTGTATTCTATAAAGTGACTAGTGATCCATTTATTAAAGTGGCCAGTGATTGTGTTTCAATGTAGGCAGCAGCCTCTGAGTTAGTGATTGCTGTTCAGCAGTCTGATGGCCTTGAGATAGAGGCTGTTTTTCAGTCTCCCAGTCCCAGCTTTGATGCACCTGTACTGACCACACCTTCTGGATGGTAGCGGTGTGAACAGGCAAAGGCTCGGGTGGTTGATGTCCTTGATCTTTTGGGCCTTCCTGTGACATCGAGTGCTGTAGGTGTCATGGATGGCGGATAGTTTGCCCCCGGTGATGCTTTGTGCAGACCGCACCACCCTCTGGAGAGCGTTGCGGTTGAGAGCAGTGCAGTTACCGTAGCAGCCTGTGATACAGCCTGACAGGATGTTTTTGATTGTGCATCTGTAAAAGTTTGTCAGGTTTTTGGGTGGCAAGTACAATTTCTTCAGCCTCCTGAAGTTGAAGATGCGTTGTTGTGCCTTCTTCACCACACTGTCTGTGTGAGTGGACCATTTCAGTTTGTCAGTGATGTGTACGCCGAGGAACTTAAAACTTGCTGTCCCTTCAATGTGGATGCTGTTTCCTGATGTCCACGATCATCTCCTTTGTTTTGTTGATGTTGAGTGAGAGTTTTTTCTTCCTGAAACCACACTCCGAGTGCCCTCACCTCCTCTCTGTAGGCTGTCTCGTTGTTGGTAATCAAGCCCACTACTGTTGTGTTGTCTGCAAACATGATGATTGAGTTGGAGGTGTGCATGGCTACACAGTCGTGGGTGAACAAGGAGTACATGAGTGGGCTGAGCACGCACCCTTGTGGGGCCCCAGTGTTGAGGGTCAGTGGAGAGGTTGTTTCCTACCTTCACCACCTGGGGGCGGCCCGTCAGAAAGTCCAGGACCCAATTGCACAGGGCAGGGTTGAGACCCAGGGCCTCCAGCTTGATGATGAGCTTGGAGGGTACTATGGTGTTGAATGCTGAGCTGTAATCAATGAACAGCATTCTTACATAGCTTTTCCTTTTGGACATATGGGTTAGGGCAGTGTGATGGCGATTGCATAGTCTGTGGACTTGTTGGGACGGTACGCAAACTGAAGTGGGTCTAGGGTGGCCGGTAAGGTGGAGGTGTTATGATCCTTGACTAGTCAGTCTTTCAAAGCACTTCATGATGACAGAAGTGAGTGCTACCGGCATTAGTCATTTAGTGCAGTTATCTTTACATTCTCGGGTACAGGAGCAATTGTAGCCATCTTGAAGCATGTGGGATAAGACAGACTGGGATAAGGAGCGATTGAAAATGTCAAGGACTCGGCTAGGGATGCCGTCTGGCCAGCAGCCTTGCGAGGGTTAACACGTTTAAATGTTTTACTCACGTCAGCCATGGAGAGGGTGGGGGCGCAGTCCTTGTTAGCGGGACTCGGCTGTGTCACTGTATTGTCCTCAAATCGGGCAAAGAAGGTGTTTAGTTTGTCTGGAAGCGTGACGTCGGTGTCCGTGACGTGACTGGATTTATTTTTGTAGCCCGTGATTTCCTGTAGATCCTGTCACGTCTCGTGTCTGAGCCGTTGAATTGCGACTCCACCTTGACCCTGTACTGGAATTTTGCTTGTTTGATTGCCTTGCGGAGGGAATAGCTACACTGTTTATATTCAGACATATTCCCAGACTTCTTTCCATGGTTAAATGTGGTGGATTGCACTTTCAGTTTTGCGCGAATGCTGCCATCCATCCACGGTTTCTGGTTAGGGTAGGGTTTAATAGTCACAGTGGGTACAATATCTCCAACGCACTTCTTTATAAACGCACTCACCGAGTCAGCGTATAGGTCAATGTTGTTCTCTGAGGCTGACTGGAACATATTCCAGTCCGCATGATCAAAACAATCTTGAAGCCTGGCTTCCGATTGATCGGACCAGCGTTGAATGGTTCTCGTCACCGGTACTGTTTGAGTTTCTGCCTATAAGACGAAAGGAGCCAGATGGCATTGTGGTCGGATTTGCCGACCATACGTAAATGCCAACAAAATAACTTTTTGGTCAGTGTGATGTGTGGTGTGGTGTGTGTGTGTAACCTTTATTTAACTAGGCAAGTCAGTTAAGAACACATTTGTATTTACAATGACGGCCTACCCCGGCCAAACCCAGACGACGCTGGGCCAATTGTGCGCCACCCTATGGAACACCCAATCACAGCCGGATGTGATACAGCCTGGATTCAAACCAGGTGTGGTAGTGACGCCTCTTGCACTAAGATGCTGTGCCTCAGACCTCTGTGTATATGTGTGTGTGTGTGTGTGTGTGTGTAACTATTTAACTGTACTAGATGTTTAAAAGGCCGCAATTTTTTAAATTATCGGTTATTGGTATATGTATCGGGGTTTTTTGGCAAGGAAAATATTGGATATCGGTATCAGCCAAAACTGTAATACATACATACATACAGTGGGGCAAAAAAGTATTTAGTCAGCCACCAATTGTGCAAGTTCTCACACTTAAAAAGACGAGAGAGGCCTGTAATAGGTACACTTCAACTATGACAGACAAAATGAGGAAAAAAAATCCAGAAAATCACATTGTAGGATTTTTAATGAATTTATTTGCAAATGATGGTGGAAAATACATATTTGGTCACCTACAAACAAGCAAGATTTCTGTCTCTCACAGACCTGTAACTTCTTCTTTAAGAGGCTCCTCTGTCCTCCAATCGTTACCTGTATTAATGGCACCTGTTTGAACTTGTTATCAGTATAAAAGACACCTGTCCACAACCTCAAACAGTCACACTCCAAACTCCACTATGGCCAAGACCAAAGAGCTGTCAAAGGACACCAGAAACAAAATTGTAGACCTGCACCAGGCTGGGAAGACTGAATCTGTAATAGGTAAGCTGCTTGGTTTGAAGAAATCAACTGTGGGAGCAATTATTAGGAAATGGAAGACATACAAGACCACTGATAATCTCCCTCGATCTGGGGCTCCACGCAAGATCTCACCCCGTGGGGTCAAAATGATCACAAGAACGGTGAGCAAAAATCCCAGAACCACACGGGGGGACCTAGTGAATGACCTGCAGAGCTGGGACCAAAGTAACAAAGCCTACCATCAGCAAGGGCATTGAATATGAAACGTGGCTGGGTCTTTCAGCATGACAATGATCCCAAACACACCGCCCGGGCAACGAAGGAGTGGCTTCGTAAGAAGCATTTCAAGGTCCTGGAGTGGCCTAGCCAGTCTCCAGATCTCAACCCCATAGAAAATCTTTGGAGGGAGTTAAATGTCTGTGTTGCCCAGCAACAGCCCCATCACTGCTCTAGAGGAGATCTGCATAGAGGAATGGACCAAAATACCAGCAACAGTGTGTGAATATCTTATGAAAACTTACAGAAAATGTTTGACCTCTGTCATTGCCATCAAAGGGTATATAACAAAGTATTGAGATAAACTTTTGTTATTGACCAAATACTTATTTTCCACCATAATTTGCAAATAAATTCATTAAAAATCCTACAATGTGATTTTCTGGATTTTTTTTCTCATTTTGTCTGTCATAGTTGAAGTGTACCTATGATGAAAATTACAGGACTCTCATCTTTTTAAGTGGGAGAACTTGCACAATTGGTGGCTGACTAAATACTTTTTTGCCCCACTGTAGATACATGCACACACACACACACACACACACACACACACACACACACACACACACACACACACACACACACTGAAATGCTTACTTACAAGCCCTTAACCAACAATGCAGTTTTAAGGTAAAAATGGTTAAGAAATCAAAATAATTAAAGAGCAGCAGTAAAATAACTATAGCGAGACTATTTCCAGGGTGTACCGGTACAGAGTCAATGGGCAGGGCACAGGTTAGTCGAGGTAATTGAGTTAGTGACTATGCATAGATAATAACCAGAGTAGCAGCAGCGTAAAAGAGGGGTGGGGGGGACAATGCAAATAGTCCGGGTAGCCATTTGATTAGCTGTTCAGGAGTATTATAACTTGGGGGAAGAAGCTGTTATGAAGCCTTTTGGACCTAGACTTGGCGCTCCGGTACCGCTTGCCACGTGGTAGCAGAGAGAACAGACTATGAATAGGGTGGCTGGAGTCTTCGACCATTTTTAGGACCTTTGTCTGACACCGCCTGGTATAGAGGTCCTGGATGGCAGGAAGCTTGACCTCAGTGATGTACTGGGCCGTACGCACTAACCTCTGTAGTGACAGAGGCCGAGCAGTTGCCATACCAGGCGGTGATTCAACCATTCAGGATGCTCTTGATGGTGCAGCTGTAGAACATTTTGAGGATCTGAGGACCCATGCCAAATATGTTCAATCTCCTGAGGGGGAATAGGTTTTGTCATGCCCTCTTCATGACTGTCTTGGTGTGCTTGGGCCATGATAGTTTGTTGCTGATGTGGACACCAAGCAACTTGAAGCTCTCAACCTGCTCCATTACAGCCCTGTCGATGAGAATGGGAGCATGCTCAGTCCTCCTTTTCCTGTAGTCCACAATCATCTCCTTTGTCTTGATCACGTTGAGGGAGAGGTTGTTATCTGTCTCTCCCTATAGGCTGTTTCATCGTTGTCGGTGATAAGGCCTACCACTCATCGGCAAACTTAATGATGGAGTCGTGCCTGGCCGTGCAGTCATGGATGAACAAGGAGTACAGGAAGGGACTGAGCACGTACCCCTGAGGTGCCCCCGTGTTGAGGATCAGCGTGGCAGATGTGTTGTTACCTACCCTTACCACCTGGGGGCGGCCTGTCAGGAAGTCCACAATCCAGTTGCAGAGGGAGGTGTTTAGTCCCAAGGTCCTTAGCTTAGTGATGAGCTTTGTGGGCACTATGGTGTTGAACTCTGAGCTGTAGTGAATGAATCGCATTCTCACGTAGGTGTTCCTTTTGTCCAAGTGTGAAAGGGCAGTGTGGAGTGCAATAGACATTGCATCATCTGTGGATCTGTTAGGGTGGTATGCAAATTGGATTGGGTCTAGTATTTCTGGTATAATGGTGTTGATGTGAGCCATGACCAGCCTTTCAAAGCACTTCATGGCTACAGACATGAGTGCTACGAGTCGGTAGTCATTTAGGCAGGTTACCTTAGAGTTCTTGGGCACAGGGACTATGGTGGTCTGCTTGAAACATGTTGGTATTACAGACTCAGTCAGGGACTGGTTGAAAATGTCAGTGAAGACACTTGCGCATGCTCGGAGTACACGTCCTGGTAATCCATCTGGTCCTGCGGCCTTCTGAATGTTGACCTGTTTAAAGGTTTTACTCACATCGGCTATGGAGAGCGTGATCACACAGTCGTCCGGAACAGCTGATGCTCTCATGCATGCTTCAGTGTTGCTTGCCTCGAAGCGAGCATATGAATAATTTAGCTAATCTGGTAGGCTCGTGTCAATGGGCAGCTCTCGGCTGTGCTTCCCTTTGTAGTCTGTAATAGTTTACAAGCCCTGCCACATCCGACGAGCATCGGAGCCAGTGTAGTACGATTCAGTCTTAGTCCTGTATTAACACTTTGACTGTGATGGTTTGTCTGAGGGCATAGTGGGATTTCTTATAAACGTCTGGGTTATATCCCGCTCCTTGAAAGAAGTAGCTCCACCCTTTAGCTCAGTGTGGATGTTGCCTGTAATCCATGGATTCTGGTTGGGGTATGTATGTACGGTCACTGTGGGCACGACATCATCGATGTACTTATTGATGAAGCCAGTGACGGATGTGGTGTCCTCAATGCCATCGGAAGAATCCCAGAACATATTCCAGTCTGTGCTATTAAAACAGTCCTGTAGCTTAGCATCTGCATCATCTGACCACTTCTTTATTGACTGAGTCACTGGTGCTTCCTGCTTTAGTTTTTGGCTTGTATCCAGAAATCAGGAGGATAGAAATAAGGTCAGATTTGTCAAATGGAGGGTGAGGGAGAGCTTTGGGTGGTGGACCATTCTTGATACACACGGGAAACTGTTGAGTGTGAAAAGCCCAGCAGCATTGCAGTTCTTGACACAAACCAGTGCGCCTGGCACCTACTACCATACCCCGTTCAAAGGTACTTAATGCTTTTGTCTTGCCCATTCAGCCTCTAAATAGCACACATACACAATCCATGTCTCAATTATCTCAAGGCTTAAAAATCCTTCTTTAACCTGTCCCTTCCCCTTCATCTACACCGATTGAAGTGGATTTAACAAGTGACATCAATAAGGGATCATAGCTTTCACCTCGATTCACCTGGTCAGCCTGTGTCATGCAAAGAGCAGGTAATCCTAATGTTTGTACACTCAGTGTATGTTACAGAGTCAAATGAGCAACTACAGGTATATACAGCTAAATACCATTCATGACAGGTTTCTCATAATGACAGGCAGTTGTTATCTAACGTCACAGTGGCACGAAACGCAGACATTCTGTGTTAAATGAAGTATCAGATACTGACAGATAGCAAAGGGAGGCGTATGAGGAATACTGCGAGGAATATGTTAGAAGTTGAGCCAATATGGTCTGTATTGACAATCACAGAAGTAGCTCAAAGAAGACACTGACAAATCTGTGGACAAATATCGCTTTTTTTTAATCTATATCACCTGTACCTGTAGCCAGTTTCCAAGATGTTTAAAAAAACAATTCAACTTCACATCAATAAAAACATGCTCTGTCGCTGGCCTGGGAAAAGGCTATTTATATTATGACTTATTCGGGACACCTGGTTAGCAATTTTGATTGAAAAGGGCTAAACACTCTTTGTGGAAGACTTGAATCCTGTGGAGTCAGTGTCCCGTCGAGGTGGTCTGGGTGGCTGGACTACAGAGAGAACCTCCTTCGCATACAGTGTGTCGTGGAGTCCTGCTGCCCGGAGGGCCAGTTCAATCCTCACTCTCGGATCAGACACAATCTGGAAACCAAGATTGAGGAAGAGGAAATGATAATAGGGATCTGGTCAAAAGGAGTGCACTATATTGGGAATACGGTGCCATTTGGGACGTGCTGTTGTAAGGTCCAAAAGGCATAAAGAAAATAGATAAGGACGATACAGTCACACCCTTGTTCATACATTTTTATGATATTTTGCAATTCTAGTCAAACATGTTTTCATATGTTTCCAAACATTCCTCAGTTAAACCAAGGTGATTTAGTCATCGATCACGTTTTCAATTGGAGGAGATGATCTAACCGTCACTGGCCTGATAATGCAATAGATTGCAGGTTAAAAAAAACAGTGTGCTTTCCTGTGGAGTCGTGACACAATGTACCAGACAGATGTACTGTATGTAACTTCACCCACAGGCCTCGAGGGGATTCTGTTTAAAGGTCTGTCTGCATGAGGGTAAGGTTTGTTTACCCAGGTCAAACATTATTGTGAATGATTTTTCTGGGTTTTTGTATGTCAGTGAGTGAGGCAGTAAACACAAAATATTACATTGACACAAAAAGGAGGTTGGTGGGAGAAGCTATAGGAGGACGGGCTCATTGTAATGGCTGGAATGGAATCACTGGAACGGCATCAAACATAAACCACATTTGACCCCGTTCCATTCCAGCCACAATGAGCCCGTCTTCCCACCACCCTCCTTGGACTGACACACGTTAACAACCTTGGGAGCTACTGGAGAGAGCGCAGTGGGTGAAAAGGCAGATTGACGTGTGTTGACTTGAGAGCAGAAAGTAAAGGACAGTGGCAGGCCAGACTCACCTGAGAGTCTGTGTACGTGTTGAGGTGATATAGGGGACGGTGCAACCAAAACTCCTCCTCTCCGCTCTGCTGCATTATCCGGCCTCTCCAGGCCTCCGTATCTCCCATCATCCTCTCTGGGTCTGGCTCTGCCACCACTGCCACCTTAACCGTGTGGGGGATGGAGAAATCACTTGGGAAAAACACCAATTTGATGAAAGCCTAGTCATTTCCTTGTATTTCCCTATCCCACCAGTAAGTGGCAGTGAAGCCTCAAAACCAACGTGGAACAGCAGGGTCAAAAGCGACCACAAATGTTCTCCTCCGTGGCATTTTAAATGTCCGATCCAATAAGGGAAGTGAATGGGAATAAATACTGATAAAGAGATGTACCTGATTTCTCAGGGCCTCCAGACGACTGTCTCTCTCCTCTTCCTCTTTTAGGTGCTGGAGCGCCTGCGCCTCCCTTTCCTGCCTCCGCTGCAGCAGTGCCTCCTCACGAAACTGCACCCTGAGGGCAGGAGGGTACAGAGAGAGGGGAGGGAGAGAAGTGGGCAAGGACTTCAACCCTCAGCCCAGGCAACACCTATCTGTGGTGGCACAGCAGCCCTGCAGGCTGGGAGAGCGTTATGGGCTGCTCGAGAGCTGCTCCTCGGTCTCAGCAGCAGCTACAGTATCTCATGTCCTCAGAGCTCCTCACCCTGGCCTGACTATCTCAACCCTGTCTCTCGTTCTCCTAGCGCTGTTTAAATGCCAGGGACTTGAAAGGGGGCTTGAATGCTAGAGAGGACCGTGGAACTTTTTAGAAAACTAAAAAGAAAACGGCAACTTATCGAATCATATCAGGGGTTCCTAAAATTAGATATTTCAAACTAATTCCTCAATTTGTCATGGAAAAACATAAATGACTCCATGAATGAGTCAGCATTCAAAATAAAGGTGTTTTATGAGCACTGTCCAAATAAGGGAGGCGAACAAAGAACTGCCTGTCAGCCAGGTGTTGAGCTCTCTCCTTGAGGCTAAGCTGCTGCCCATGGTGCATGCTTACCTTTCCTTATCTCTCTTAGCTTGCTCTGCCATGAATCTCCTCAGCTCTGTCAGTCTCTGCTGATCTCTCCTCTCCAGCTCCTCTCTCCTCCTCTGTTTCTCTGCATAGTACTGCTTCACCTAAGATATACAGGGAACGAACGTTCACAAAATAAACCAAAAAGTTTACAGTAATGCCTGGAGCAAGCGAGTGAACACGAGAGAAACTTTAGTGTGATGTCATCGCGTCCTATTGATCGTGACGGTGTGAAATCAGATAAAAAGTAAATCAAATGAATGAGACGATAGTTCATAGTCTGAGAGATGACTGTGTACAAGTATATGTAATCCATTTCAGCCTAAATGGCATCATTAATCAGAGATTCTCCCAGCTTTCCTGTGGTACTGTAGCAGGCCCCAAAGGAGGGGCGCAATCAAACAAGGCTGGCACCAATACACACCCTGGGGCGATACCAAGGGGCAATGAGGGTCAGGGACCACACGCTTCTACATACACGCATGGCCACACACACACACACACACACACACACACACACACACACACACACACACACACACACACACACACACACACACACACACACACACACACACACACACACACACACACACACACACACACACACACACACACACACACACACACACACACACACACACACACCTCATTAAGCTGAATACATAATGAATCAAGCTAATGAAAATCATCATGACACTTTTCCACTTTTCTGACAACCTTATAATAACATATACAGTAATATTATGTTACATATCCGTGGAGTTAAATCACTAAAATGAACTTGGGCCATGCCTACAGTATATTGGATACTAAAATGTTATTATATATTGCCATAGAATCTGAGGAGCAAAGACTCATTTCAAACATAATGTGACTGGGGGCAGTGCAATATGCTGGAGCTTGGCAGGTGTAAGGATTAGGGGGTCTTTACTTTTTCCTTCTGCAGTGACCTCATGGCCGAGTCTCTCTCCTGCTCCCTCCTCAGTCTGTCCTCCTTTTCCTCCTGCTGCCTGCCAGCAATGGCTGCCTCCAATCTGGCAACCTCTTCTTGATGGGCACGCCATTTCTGCAGCTGGACACACACACACAGGAATGTAGGTTAGTGCCAATCAAAGGCTGCCTCTCTGGACCGAATCACGTTGCCAGATGCCCAGGTGGGTACCAGCCCCAGGGTCTGGTGGGAATGAAAAGGGAAAAGAGGTGTTGAAACAGCATCTCACAGCACGTTAGAATACCTCAGGACAGTACCGAGACACAGAAAACCCTGCTCCCACACATTTATGCACTATCCTGCACAACACTTACTTTTACATTTTTAAAATTTTACCCCTTTTTCTCCCCAATTTCGTGGTATCCAATTGTTGTAGTAGCTACTATCTTGTCTCATTGCTACAACTCCCGTTCGGGCTCGGGAGAGACAAAGGTTGAAAGTCATGCGTCCTCCGATACACAACCCAACCAAGCCGCACTGCTTCTTAACACAGCGCGCATCCAACCCGGAAGCCAGCCGCACCAATGTGTCGGGGGAAACACCGTGCACCTGGCCACCTTGGCTAGCACGCATTGTGCCCGGCCCGCCACAGGAGTCGCTGGTGCGCGATGAGACAAGGGCATCCCTACCGACCAAGCCCTCTCTAACCCGGACGACGCTAGGCCAATTGTGCGTCGCCCCACGGACCTCCCAGTCGCGGCCGGTTACGACAGAGCCTGGGCACGAACCCAGGGACTCTGATGGCACAGCTGGCGCTGCAGTACAGCACCCTTAACCACTGCGCCACCCGGGAGGCCCCCACAACACTTACTTAACCAACAACATGTTGCTATAAGCCATTGTCTCACAGCTACACACACTCCAACACACACACTCCACATATGCAATCAGACTCAGTGAAAGTGCGAGCACACACACACACGTGCATGCACACACACACACACACACACACACACACACACACACACACACACACACACACACTCACGCACACACAGACACACACACACACAACAATAGTTGAGGAGTAAGTGACAGGTTGGTTATGCATCAGGGTCCCTGTGGCACGGTGTGCACTGACGTGTTGCAATCCAAACAGGCAGACAGATTTACAGATCCATCAACACAGAGCTTAGGAACCCCCTAAAGAGAGCCAAGCATTATTAACACAGTCTATCACACATTAGCACCAGCATCATCATCAATCCAATCAGCCTGCCTGTCTGCCAGCCTGCCTAAGAGGAACCAACAACTGGCTGCTGTCTGTTTGTTTGGGGGAAGCTTAGAGGAAAGACCCTGCCCTGCCTTAATCAAATGACATCGGTTTTTTTCTCAAATTGCACCCTATTCCATTTAGTGCACTGCTTTTGAGTAGTGCACTATAGAGGATGACAAAGCAAGAAAATGCGTTTCACTGTACTACTGCACGTGACAATAAAACGTGTAACTTGGAATAGGGTGCCATTTGGTACGTAGACTTGGGGATGGATAGATATGGAGGTTTTATGCTTACATTAAGGCCTCTTGTGGGTTTAATAGAAGAGTTATTAGTTATGATGCAAGACAGAGGCTCAACCTCTTAGAGGAAGCATCACCTGTATTTCTCATCAACCACTCACTTTGCATCACTTTTTGACTCAACTTTATTGTCACTCAACTTTGAGATAAAATAGAAGATAATGGCTGTGGGGAAATGTTGGTTGCGGCTCTGTGCATACATAGAAACGCGTAATAAAACATAGACAAGGACATACACAGACAATAAATACAGGTAGAAAAAGTGCATGAGCAATCAATGACTCATCTGTGCACTAAACACATCAGTACACTCTGTCAACTACAACATCAACTGAAGGCCAACCCGTGGCTCCAACATCCAGGAGCCTCACTACCACTGGAACTTCAAGGTTGAAACTATTCAAATCAAATATAACAATTACATCTAATCCTCAGATTGCCTGTAGATCAGAAATGTGGTCATTTGTCTCTCTCTCCAATTTGCCAGGATAGCGTCTAGTCATCCTTGTTGTGGTGAGAGGGAGAGACAGAGAGAGAGTGAAAGTGAGTGAGTGAGTGAGTGGTGAGTGAGTGAGTGAGTGAGTGAGTGAGTGAGTGAGTGAGTGAGTGAAAGAGAGAGAGGAAGTGAGTGAAAGAGAGAAAGAGAGAGAGAGAAAACGAGGGAGAGAGAGAGGAAGTGAGTGAGAGAGAGAGAGGGGAAGTGAGTGAGTGAGTGAGTGAGTGAGTGAGTGAGTGAGTGAGTGAGTGAGTGAGTGAGTGAGTGAGTGAGTGAGTGAGTGAGTGAGTGAGTGAGTGAGTGAGTGAGAGAAAACGAGGGAGAGAGAGGAAGTGAGTGAGAGAGAGGGGAAGTGAGTGAGAGAGAGAGAGAGAGAGAGAGAGAGAGAGAGAGAGAGAGAGAGAGAGAGAGAGAAAATGAGAAAGTGAGTGAGAGATAGAGATACAAAGAGAGAGAGATAAATAGAGTGGAAAAGTGAGTGAGAGGGAGAGAAAGTGAGTGAGAGAGAGAAAAGAGAGCGAAACCAGAGAGGGAGAAAGAGACCAGAGAGAGACCTTAAATTTGATGTTATTGATGAGCAGCCTGTGGATAGGAGGCTGGTGGGAGAAGCTATAGGAGCACGGGCTCATTGTAATTGCTGGAATGGAATACATGGAATGGAATCAAACACATATGCAAATCACGTTAGACACCGTTCCATTTATTCAATTCCAGCCATTACAATGAGCCCTGTCATGGTTCCACCTGTCAGAGGGCGGCAGAGACCATCCTAGAGACATTAACGACTGTTACAACTTCTAGAAGTAGTAGGTGGAGGAGTCAGGCGCAGAGAGCAGGGTAGTTCGATACGTAGATATTTATTTCCAAACAACAGAGTGTCGGTCAACGCCACACACAAGCGCGCATAAAGACAATACGACCGCAGAAACCTACCCACTTCCTGGTTCACTCTCTCCACCTGCCCATTACTCTCGGGTGATAACCAGAGGTCAGGCTGACCGAGACCCCCAGACGTTCCATAAACCCCCTCCAAACACGGGACGTGAACTGGGGACCCCGATCAGATACGATGTCCTCCAGCACCCCGTAGTGCCGGAAGACGTGGGTAAATAGATTATTCGCAGTCTGTAGGGCCGTAGGGAGACCAGGCAATGGGAGGAGACGGCAGAACCAATCCACAACGACCAGAATGGTAGTGTTCCCCTGAGACGGGGGAAGATCAGTAAGAAAGTCCACCGACAGATGAGACCAGGGCCGTTGTGGAACCGGGAGGGGCTGTAGTTTCCCTCTAGGCAGGTGCCTAGGAGCCTTACTCTGGGCGCACCCCGAACAGGAGGAGACATAGAGCCTCACGTCCTTGGCTAAGGCGGGCCAACAGTATTTCCCCCTAAGACCACGCACTGTCCTCGCAATCCCCGGATCACCTGAAAAGGGTAGTGTGTGAGCCCACCGAATCAATTGATCACGGACACCAAACGGCACGTACCTGAGACCGGTAGGACACTGTGAAGGCGTAGGTTCCAACCGCAACACCCGCTCGATGTCCGCGTCCACCTCCCATACCACCGGAGCCACCAGCCTAGAAGCTGGAAGGATGGGAGTAGGATCGATGGACCGGTCCTCAGTGTCATAGAGACGAGACAGCGTGTCGGCCTTAGTGTTGAGGGAACCTGGTCTATAAGAGACCGTAAATCTGAATCGGGTAAAGAACATGGCCCACCTAGCTTGACGAGGATTCAGTCTCCTCGCCACCCGGATATACTCGAGATTGCGGTGGTCAGTCCAGATGAGGAAAGGGTGCTTAGCCCCCTCAAGCCAGTGTCTCCATAGCTAACAACTCCCGGTCCCCCACATTATAGTTCCGCTCCGCCGGACCAGCCTCTTCGAAAATAAAGCGCAGGGGCGGAGCTTCGGTGGCGTGCCCGAGCGCTGTGACAGCACAGCTCCAACCCCAGCCTCGGACGCATCCACCTCCACTATGAACGCTAACAAGAGGTCCAGATGCGCCAACACGGGCGCGTCAGTAAGCAGCGCCTTCAACCAGTTGAAAGCTCCGTCCGCCTCGGCCGACCACCGTAAATGCAATAGGAGCTGCCACTTGGCGAAAACCCTGGATAAACCTCCGGTAGTAATTGGTAAACCCTAAAAACCGCTGCACCTCCTTTACCGTGGTCGGAGTCGGCCAATTACGCACGGTGTTAACGCGGTCACACACCATCACTACCCCAGAGGTGGAAATGCGATAACCCAGGAAGGAAACGGCTCATTTGGAGAACACACATTTCTCAGCCTTGACGTATAAGTCATGCTCCAGCAGTCGCCCAAGTACCTTGCGCACCAGGGAGACATGCGCGGCGCGTGTGGCGGAATAGATCAAGATGTCATCAATGTACACCACCACACCCTGCCCGTGCAGGTCGCTGAGAATCTCATCTACAAAGGATTGAAAGACGGCTGGAGCATTCTTTAACCCATACGGCATGACGAGGTACTCATAGTGGCCTGATGTGGTACTAAACGTGGTTTTCCACTCGTCTCCATCCCGAATACACACCAGATTATACGCGCTCCTGAGGTCCAGTTTTGTGAAAAAACACACTCCGTGGAATGATTCCACCGCCGTATCGATGAGAGGTAGTCGATAACAAAATCCCACTGTGATCGAATTTAGACCTCGATAATCAATGCACGGACACAGTCCTCCCTCCTTTTTTCACAAAAAAGAAACTTGAGGAGACAGGTGACATGGAGGGAATGTACCCCTGTCTCAGAGATTCCGTGATATATGTATCCATAGCCAACGTCTCCTCCTGTGACAATGGGTACACGTGACTCCTGGGATGTGCAGCGTTCTCCTGGAGGTTTATCACGCAATCCCTCGTCGATGGGGTGGTAATTTGGTCGCCTTTTTTTTTACAAAAAGCATATTCTGAGGGAATGCGCACAGTGGAAACCTGGTCTGGACTCTCCACCGACGTGGCACCGATGGAAACTACTATACACTCCTCTGACCACCCCTGAAGAGCCCCCTGTCTCCAGGAAATGAGGGGATTGTGAATAGCCAGCCAGGGAACCCCCAACACCACTGGAAACGCAGGTGAATCGATAAGGTAGAAACGGATCCGCTCCCTATGATCCCCTTGCGTTACCATGTCCAGCGGAACCGCGGCCTCCCTGACCAGCCCTGACCCTAACGGTCGGCTATCTAAGGAGTGCACGGGAAAGGTGGGTCTATCGGCACCAACGGAATCCCCAACCTACGGGCGAGTCCGCGATCGATAAAAACTCCCAGCTGCGCATGAATCGACTAGCACCTTATGCTGGAGAGAGGGACCAAGAGGGAGCTCTGGGTGAGTTTGGTGCCTACTCACCTGAGGTGGCCGAGAAGTGTTCCGCCTGCCATCTCGACTCCCAGATGGACTCCTCCAGCACTGGTCCGAAGTGTGTCCTCGCCACCCGCAGTAGGTGCAGGAGGAGCCTCCTCCTCCAGTCCCCCTTGATGCAGCTGTGGAGAGTGTGGTGTCCCGACAAGCTATCTCCCTGCGGACGTCGTCCCGGAGGCTGCACCGGTAGTGGACCATCAGGATCCTGTCATTCCACCCCGCACCAGCGGTCAAGGTCCGGAACTCCAAGGCGAAGTCTTGCGCGCACCTCGTCTCCTGTCTTAGGAGAAACAATCGCTCACCTACCGCTCGGCCCTCAGGAGGGTGGTCGAACACGGCCTGAAAACTGCGGGTGAACTCCGGGTAGTGGTCCCGAGCAGAGTCTGGGCCGTTCCAGACAGCGTTGGCCCATTCTAGGGCTCTACCCGTCAAGCAGGAGACGAGGAGGCTCACACTCTCTTCACCCGAGGGAGTCGGACAAACGGTAGCCAGGTAGAGCTCAAGCTGGAGCAAAAATCCCTGGCACCCAGCCGCCGCTCCATCCTACTCCCTTGGGGGCGCGAGACGCAACACACTGGGACCAGACGCCGCCGGAGGAGGAGTGGGTTGCGTCGTCTGTGGGGGAGCTGTGGTGGATGTCGGGAGACCACTCCTCTCCCATCGCTCCGTCCTCTCCATCATCAGGTCCATCGCTGAACCGATCAGATGGAGGACGGCTGTGTGATGGAGGACGCGCTCCTCCATTGATGGAAGAGGGGTGGTCGCTGCTCCTGCTGACTCCATAGATGGTGCAGGCTTCTGTTACAACTTCTAGAAGTAGTGGGTGGGGGAGTCAGGCGCAGAGAGCAGGGTAGTTCGATACGTGGATATTTATTTCCAAACAACAGAGTGTCGGTCAATGCCACACACAAGGGGGCATAAAGACCCAGTCCAAACAAACAGAACGAAACTGTTCGGAAAATAGAATCCACAAAATATACACACACCAATAACAGAAAAACAAGCCCGCACAAAAGCCGGCGGGCCTACCGGGTTTAAATAGCCCAAAACAAAAACAAGACACAGGTGAAACTAATCAAACAACACTAAATGAAACAGAAAAGGGGATCGGTGGCAGCTAGTAGGCCGATAACGACGACCGCCGAGCGCTGGCCAAACAGGAAGAGGCACCATCTTCGGCGGGATTCGTGACAACGACACTCAGATGTGTCCTATTTACCCATTATGATTTCCCTGTTAAAAGAGATGTGTTTTCTGTTGTCCTTTGCTGAAGCTTGAATAATGTGCCATGTGCGTTTGTCTCCTGAGTGAGTTTACGAGACTTCGTTTTTGTTGTTGTCCCAGGTGGCCATCATACTGCTCCGGGAGGCCTAGACGACATCCTGATCTTCTCCAAGACCCTTCCGGAACACATCCTGCATGCCCGCCAAGAACGCAACTACGATGTAGGCAACCCGGGAGCTCTTGGCAGTCAAGTGGGCCCTTGCGGGGTGGAAACACTGGTTAGAGGGGGCACCTCATTCTTTTGTGATCTGGATGGACCATAAGAACTTGGTCTCCATTCAAGAAGCCAGGAGGTTGAACGTTCGCCAGGCTAGGTGGAATCTGTTTTTTAATTTGATTAAACTTCACTCTAGCCTATTACCCGGGATCCAAGAATCAGAAAGCAGATGCCCTGGCCCGCCAACACGATGTCTCTAACAAGGAGAGGGAGTCCGAGCCCATCATCCCCAGCTCCCGCATTGTGGCTCCCGTGTTATGGAGTATAGAGACCACTGTACGACAAGCCCAGACCAGAGAACCTGACCCCAGCGGGTGTCCCACTAACAGACTTTATGTTCCGCAATCGGCCCGCTCTCGAGTACTACAATGGGGACACTCCTCTGAATTAACTGAGAATCCAGGGGTTAATCGGACCACTGGAGTTCCTGAGGCAGAAATTGTGGTGGCCCAACATGATTGAGGACGTGAGCAAGTCGTCATGACAGCGACCAGCTGGGATGCTCCAACTAGTCGGCCCTGGTCCCACCTGTCTTCGTGAGTCGGTGAGTCACTCCTCTGGGTTCCACCCACAGTCGAATGGGCAAACGGAGCGGGCCAACCAGGAGCTGGAGAAGTTCCTCCGCTCTTTTGTCTCCACCCAGGCCAGCAACTGGAGCAAGTTCCTCGCCTGGGCAGAGTATGCTCCCAACACACTGCCGAACTCGCCGTTCGATTGTCAGGTCGAGTCCCCCCCCCGATCAAGAGGCGGACGTGCGGACGTGCCATCAGCCGAGGCGTTCATTCGACGATGTCGCCGCACCTGGATCAGAGTGCGATCACTCTTACTCCGCTCATCTGCCCGAAACCAACACCAGGCAAACTGTCAACGAAGGCCTCTTTGGCTCCTCCAACCGGGTCAACGAGTGTGGCTGTCCCTTTATGATCTTCCCTCAAAGGTGGTCTCGCGGGCCTCCCAGGTGATGCAGTGGCCCCCTGTGCCAGTCGGCCTACACTGTCCGATGTCTGTTGGAGGCTCGTCGGATCCAAAACACCCTCACTGGACTGGGAGGGCTACGGCCCCGAGGAACAGGCGTGGGTGCCCGGGACATCCTGGATCCGGGACTTGTTCGGGATTTCAACCAACAACGTGGTGGTCGCCCTGGCTCCACGGCTGGAGCCACTCCTGGAAAATGGGGGGGATACTGTCATTGTTCCACCTGTCACCAGAAGGTGGCAAAGACCGCCCTAGAGACATTAACTTCTTGAGTGTAGGGGGCAGGATTTTAGTTTTTGGCTAAAAAAACATACCCATTTTAAACTGCCTATTTCTCAGGCCCAGAAACTAGAATATGCATATAATTGTCAGATTAGGATAGAAAACACTCTAAAGTTTCTAAAACTGTCAAAATATTGTCTGTATAACAGAACTGATATTGCAGGCGAAAACCTGAGGAAAATCCAACAAGGAAGTGCTTTTTTTCCTGAAAGCTCTCTGTTCCATTGGATGCCTTGCCTCCATTTAAAGGGGTATCAACCATATTCCCTTTCCTATGGCTTCCTCAAGGTGTCAACAGTCTTTAGACAGTTTCAGGCTTTTATTTTGAAAAATTAGCCAGAAAGATCACATCGCGTCAGTGAATAGCTGGGTGTTCGCAGAGTTTTGCTTGCGCAACAGAGTGGGTTAGCCATTGTCTCTCCCTCTCCTATTGAAAAAGCTACAGTCCCGGTTGATATATTATCGATTATATATTTTTATAACAACCTGAGGATTGATTATAAAAAACTTTTGACATGTTTCTGTGCACATTACGGATACTATTTGGAATTTTCGTCTGCGATGTCGTGACCGCTCGAGCCTGTGGATTTCTGAACATAACGTGCTAAACAAATGGAGGTATTTTGGATATAAAATAATCTTTATGGAACAAAAGGAACATTTATTGTGTAACTGGAAGTCTCGTGAGTGCAAAATCCGAAGATCAAAGGTAAGCGATTTAATTTATTGCTTTTCTGACTTTCGTGACCAATCTACTTGGCTGCTAGTATTTGTAATATTTTGTCTACTGAGAGAGATGTTCTAACATAAACGCTTGTTATGCTTTTGCCGAAAAGCTGTATTGAAATCAGACACACTAGGTGAATTAAAAAACAAGCTAAACTGTGTTTTGCTATATTGCACTTGTGATTTCACGAAAATTAAATATTTTTAGTATGACGGGATGGGTGCGTAAAGAAGTTAACAACACTCAGGAGTGTCCTATTTACTCATTATGATTTCCCTGTTAAAATATGTGTGTTTTCTGTTGTCCTTTGTTGAAGCTTGAATTATGTGCCTTGTGCGTTTGTCTCCTGAGTGAGTTTGAGACTTAGTGTTTGTTGTTTTTCAAGTGTTACTGTGATCCTTCCATGACTGTTTCTCAGTAATGTATTATGTTTGTCCTCAACCACTGATTCCTTGTCTGTTCCCTTCTCTGCACCTGGATCCAACCCGTCCGTCTCCTCACCCCTACCTGGGCTCGAACCAGGGACCCTCTGTCACAAAGCCAGTCCTCCAAAAGCTCCTCTCACCAGCCTCCACTGATACATGAGTACTGGACCAAACTCTCATATGAAACTCTTAGAATATTAAGTAAAGTAAGCATTGTCCAAGCCAAAACGGCCAATAGAGCAGGAGCCTATTTCCTGTTTCTGTAGCTTGATGTAGTACTGGTACACCCCCTGGAAAGGACACTACTCTGTCACAGAATATTATGAATATTATGCCGTTATTAATTACTGAGTTAGACAAAGAATTAGATATTCAAGGATTGCTGCACATTACTGTAAGTTCCTGTAAGAGCCAGAGTGCATAGATGTAGTCTCTCTCTGTCAACATATATTACGTGTTTTGAATTTGATATCTGTGTCGAAACAGCTGTGTAGTCTACTGGTGATTCGAACCTACTGTTCAAAAACACAATGTAGTAACTTCCATACATTCCAAAATAATACTTACAAATACACACTCAAAGACAATCTATTTTGTGTTGACTATTTCTCAATCTAGTAGGCTACTCTCACAGATACATTCTCTGTCTGTGTCTATCACAAATGGCACTCTATTCCCTCCATAATGCACAACCTTTCACCAGAGCCTACCCATTGGGCACACACTGTTTAAATCAACATGGTTTCCATGTCACTTGAATGAAATTACGTTGAACCAACATGGAATAGACGTTGTTTTGACATCTGTGCCCACTGAGTATGGGCCCTGGTCAAAGTAGGGCACGCTAATAGCATTTCAATCCGTGACGTCACTCGCTCTGAGACCTTGAAGTAGTTGTTCCCCTTGCTCTGCAAGGGCCGCGGCTTTTGTGGAGCGATGGGTAACGATGTTTCGAGGGTGGCTGTTGTCGATGTGTGCAGAGGGTCCCTGGTTCGAGCCCAGTTAGGGGCGAGGAGACGGACGGAAGCTAAACTGTTACATATAGGTAATAGAGTACCATTTGGGACGCACACTCCGAATGTGGGTGCGGATGTGAAAAATCACACCAGAGAAAAGCTAGGTTTTTAAAACACACACACAATTGCACCATCAATCAAGCTAGATAAGATAGGCGGGTGCTTAATGTTGGGAACTGGAGAGATGTGAGCAGTGCAAACAGTGTGTGTGTGTGTGTGTGTGTTTGTGCAAGTGCCTGTGCCTCTTTGTTTATTATGTCCTCTCCTATATTTGAGTATGTAAATATTAAAAACCAAACAGCACAGCGAAGTGGCCATCATAGCCACCTTAAACCAATCTTACTTCATATTCCCCAAGCTCCCGAGAAAAAAAGAAAAACCATGCCACAACAGTGGCTGAACTGATTGGGTATGTCTTGCTTGTTTATTGCTGGTTAGAGAATGCATCTTCGAGAGCGCAATAGGAATAATACACTCATTGCATACAGTCTACAGCAATTCATCACTACAATCTAATTTTCTGTGCCTCGCTGCCAAGTACAAACATACTTTTTGTACATGGCAGCCTTAAAAAATGAAGACTAAATCTAGAAATGTCAGAATGATAAAAGCACAGCGGCCTTTTACATCTGCAAAACCTGCCTTCCCCAAAGTGTTTGTTTATATAATTTTAACATAGCTCAGAGTTTTGCCTCTGAGCACTCACTGACAGACTAACCAATGAGAGATCTGCCATTTTCAGGTCTTGCCATAGATTTTCAAGTAGATTTAAGTCCAAACTCAGGAACATTCACTGTCTTCTTGGTAAGACACTCCAGTGTAGATTTGGCGTTGTGTTTTAGGATATTGTCCTCCTGAAAGGTGAATTCATCTCCCAGTGTCTGTTAGAAAGCATACTGAACCAGGTTTTCCTGATTTGACTGTCAAATTCCCTTTGTTTTTTATCCTGAGATAAGGGTATGCAAGGGTATTTGGGTTCAAGTATCCATGGCAATGTCCTTACAAGTGATGGTCTTAAAATGGGGGCCAGAGCAATGTACTTTAATGACTTAACCTTTCACGGCTAGGGGTTCCGCTAGCAGAACATTTCGACAACATCCAGTGAAAATGCAGAGCGCGAAATTCAAAATAAATTTGAAATATTTAACTTTCATACAATCACAAGTGCAATACACCAAAATACAGCTTAACTTCTTGTTAATCTAGCCACCATGTCAGATTTCAAAAAGGCTTTACGGCGAAAGCCAGGACAGCACCCCATCAAACAAACACATGACAATCATAATTCAACCCGCCAGGCGCAACACAAAACTCAGAAATAACGATATAATTCATGCCTTACCTTTTGAAGAGCTTCTTTTGTTGGCACTCCAATATGTTCTATAAACATCACAAATGGTCCTTTTGTTCGATTAATTTCGTTGTTATCTCCAAAATGTCAATTTATTTGGCGCGTTTGATTCGGTTAAACACCGGTTTCAACTCGCCCGACATGACTACCATTTATCTAATAAGTTACCTGTAATCTTGCTCCAAACATTTGAAACAACTTTCATAATCCAACTTTAGGTATTTTTAAACGTAAATAATCGATAAAATTTAAGACGGAATACACTGTGTTCAATTGCGTCTAAAATTAAAGTTCGAGCTTCAGGTCGCGCGCCCCAATGATGATAACATTATTTCAACTTCAGCTAATAAATGTGTTTCTGAGCGAAATCCCGCCTTTCTTGGAAATCTGAAAGATTTAACAATTAACTAAACTCTAGTCTGTCGTGTAGTAGGCTCAGTGGCACGATGGGTATAATTACGGGTAAGTTTACTCAGCAAGCTTAGCACTCCATCACAGCAGACATCATCAGCACATGCATACTCTTCTTCTACCTAACTGGAATCCAGTTCGCATTGTACATCCATTCTGTATCAGAATAGGTCAATTAAAATACCTGTAGTGCAGCAGAACACGACATTGTCATCCGTTCCATATTCATCTCATAGAAATTTGGCAACTGATTCTCTATGCACCAACATGTCTTTCAAATAAAGATAGGTATATTGATGCTACTCTACAGCTGTGGAATCTGTAATGCAATAGAAAACATCTGTAGATAATAATTGATATAATATCTGTCCCCCCCCCAATGTCAATACTTTAGGGCCACCTTTTGCAGTAATTACAGGGTTCTCTTTGGTCTCTTTGATGCCTCTCTGATTAATGCCCTCCTTGCCTGGTCTGTGAGTTTTGGTGGGCGGCCCTCTCTTGGCAGGTTTCTTGTGATGCTATTTTCTTTCCATTTTTTTATAATGGATTTAATGGTGCTCTGTGGGATGTTCAAAGTTTCAGATATTTTTTATAACCCAACCCTGATCTGTACTTCTCCACAACTTTGTCTCTGACCTGTTTAGAGCGCTCCTTGGTTGCCATGGTGCCGCTTTCTTGGTGTTGTAGACTCTGGGGACTTTCAGAACAGGTGTGTATATATACTGAGATTATGTGACAGATCATGTGACACTTAGATTGCACACAGGTGGACTTTATTTAACTAATTCTGTCACTTCTGAAGATAATTGGTAGCACCAGATCTTATTTTGGGGCTTCATAGCAAAGGGGTTGAATACATATATGCACACACCACTTTTCAGTTTTTTATTTTTTGAATTTTTTGAAACATGTTATTATTTTTTTCCCTTTCACTTCACCAATTTAGACTATTTTGTGTATGTCCATTACATGAAATAAAAATAAAAATACATTTAAATTACAGGTTGTAATCCAACAAAATAGGAAAAACCCTAAGGGGGATGAATACTTTTGCAAGACACTGTATTTGGTTTTCCCCACTCCCAGAGGAAGTAAGCTCAGCCTAGTTGCCTCCTCCATGCAGCCATCTGTGCTGCCTGAACCACAGGGCAGCTCGGCTAACACACCAGGACCTGGCGTTGCACAATACACTAGCCTGGCCAGGGGGAAAACATCATGGGTCACGCACAGGCACATCATGATAACGCACAGGCAAGTTGCTCAGTGGGTTATCAGTATCACTATACAGCCCACAGTGATAAGCACACAGCCCATCTCATAACGAGGCCAGCTCCACCACGAGGCCTCCCCCATCACCGCCAGGTCTCCTCCAGGCCTCATCCAGCACCGCCAGGCCTCATACAGCACCACTAGGTCCCTCCAGCATCACCAGGTCTCTAGCACCACCAGGTCGCTTCCGGCAGCACCAGGCCTACTCCAACAGGGTAGCTGGACTGGTCTGTGTCTGCCACTTCCAGCACCAGTAGGCCTCCAGCATCACCAGGGCTCCAGCACCACCATCAGGCCTCCTCCAGCACCACCAGGCCTCCTCCAGCACCACCAGGACTTGTCCAGCACCACCATGCTGTAACGGCGTTCTTCGTTTGTCGAAAGAGAGTTGGACCGAAATGCAGCGTGGTGGTTACTCATGTCTTTAATGAATAAATCGCGATACATGAAATAACTAATACAAATACAAAACAACAAACGGAACGTGAAAACTAATTACCGCCTATCTGGTGAACAATACACAGAGACAGGAACAATCACCCACGAAATACACAGTGAAACCCAGGCTACCTAAATACGGTTCCCCATCAGAGACAACAAGAATCACCTGACTCTGATTGAGAACCGCCTCAGGCAGCCAAGCCTATACTAGACACACCCCTAATCAACCACAATCCCAATGCCTACAAAAAACCCAATACGACAATACAATAAACCCATGTCACACCCTGGCCTGAACAAATCATTAAAGAAAACACAAAATACTAAGACCAAGGCGTGACACATGCCTCACCTCCTCAGGCATCAAGGTTATAGGGGTAGCAGGGTTAGGGTCAATTGCAATGCTTGATTTCAGTCATGAAGTGGAGAATTGATATGGAATTTAATTCGAATTTTAACAATCTTCAAGTTATGGAGTTGGAATTGAATTGGAATTAGACTGTTTGGATGTTTTGAATAGGAATTTAATTGTAATTGTAATTGTAAAGACATTTCATTTTTGGAATTGAATTGAATTCAACTTCCATATTTTATATTTCCCAGTTAATGGAATTAATGCACATTGTATCAAACATTTACTGCAGGATTTGTTTTAAATAATTTCAACATGTGTTTCTATATTTCCAGTATAGCTTGCCTGTCTGAACAGTGACCTGATCAATTGGAATTTGTGGAATTGTTGGGAATAATATTGAATTGATTTTCCTTACATTGGAATTTAGAGGAATTTAATTATATTTGCATTCAAATACTGATCTGGAATTCAATTGAATAACATTTAATTTACAGGGATTTAATTTAGTGGAATTAACCCCAACCCTGAGGGGTAGGGAATCATAATGAAACTTTTACCAACACATCCACTCCAATCATGATATAGAATACAACATTATTGGAATTTGCATGTGAATCATATTTTAAATAAACCAATATACTTATACTGCACCTGCAACAACACAGCATACCAGGCTGCTGTACCAAAGATTCAAAATAGTATGTAATGAAATAAGATGATGAAATTGCAGAAGTGGATTTCATCATGATGAATATAAATATTTTATTTATTTATTTAGAAGACCTACTGGAAACAGAGACACCAATTGCAGAAACAAAGCATTTGTATAAGGCTGACAGAATGGCAAGGGGAATCCATCTTGTGCTCTGGTCGTGTCAGGATGATAAAGACCATGAGCACTCAGGAGAGATTTGGTTGGAAGGAGACTTCCATTTGTGCTCTGACTAAACTCCAGCACAGAAATACAATATGTGACTATAACGGAATTCATATACGGTTGGGAAAGTCTCTGATTAACTTGGCAATATTTTGGATTGAATACACAAAGATGCCTGCATTCTTTCTACCTCTGCACTGCGTAATTCCTTCTATTGTTATGATCAGAAATACAACCTATTATCAGTATGAGTTCAGTTTTAGGAAAGGGTGAGTTAACTCATAAAAGCTCATAAATATATGTAGCCTCTGGAAAAAAAAGTGAATGAGTAATTTGCTAACCTTAGAAAATATTAGCCCTTTCTGAGACTCACGTAGACAGCACATTTGATGATAAGGCAGTAGGAATACAAGGATATAACATCTATAGAAGAGACAGGAACGTCTACAGGGGAGGTGTTCAGAGCCATGTTCCTGTAAAGCTCAGAGAGGATCTTATGACAAATGAAGTAGACGTGTTGCAGGTTCACCTGCCTCATGTGAAGCCTCTTCTTTTAGGCTGCTGATATAGGTCACCAAGTGCAAACTGTCTGGAGAATATGTGTTTGATGTTAGACAAGGTGTCCGATGCTAAATGTGAAATGTGTTGGTGACCTGAACATCGACTGGTTATCATTTAGTTGTCATTTAGAGGAAGCTTCTTACTTTGACTGTAAGCATGACCCAGGCTATCATTCAACCAACCAGAGTGTCAACCAATAGTGGTTGATCTGTGACACAAGACACATTTATAAGAGATCCGGACTCTTTTGTTGAAGATGTAATGTTTTATTTTATTTGAAGTGTGTTAGTCTGCTGTGTATAAGGAGGATAATCCAGACGCAGCACTTGGAATATTTGTAAAAATGATTCTTGCCAATATTTTTGGGGGTGTGACCATTTTCATTTTTCTTGTTGTAAAGGGCTACATGCACAATACACAAATCGATATAACTGAATAGTTAGCTCGCATCACAGAGCCAAAGAGTAACAATACATTTAGAATGTAAAGAGAGGGAAACATATGGGGAAAAAGAAGCAACTAGGGTTGCTTGTCAGTCTCTCAGCAAGGAGTTACACTCCGTGTCAGGATGGGTAATTAACAATAAACTGTCGTTAAATACTAATACTAATCTACAACCATAAGCATTGTATTTGGTTCAAAGCATCTTCTAAGACCTAAACCTCAACTGGAGCCGTACATAAAGGGTGTGACCACTGAACAAGTTGCTGAAGAAGAAGAAGAAGCTGAACTCCTAGGAGTAACATTGGTGTGGTCAGTTATCATGGTGAAGTCATATTGACAGAAGTTACAGATGAAAGAAATGTGTTGTGCGTTTTTGTACACAAAGATCAACCGTATTAGTTGTTCAGGCTCTGAACTTGCCCCGTCTTGATTACTGTCAGGTGCTGCATAGAAAGACCTAGCAAAGCTGCAGCTGGCTGAAAACAACGCAGCACGCCTGGCCCTTAACTACACACACAGAACTAACATCAACAACATGTATAATAGTCTTTCATGGTTGAGGGTTGAGGGGAAATTGACTACTTCTCTTCTAGTCTTTTTAAGAAACATTTGTATGTTGAAAATGCCTAATCTATTTGCATACACTTCAAACAGACATACATCACCTACCAAACCAGACACGCCATTATGGATTTCTTCACTGTACTCAAACCAAAAACAGATTTCATGTGTCGCTCAGTTACAGTGCAAGTAATCATTCCCCCTGACTTATTCCACATTTTGTTACAACCTGAATTCTAAATGGAGTCATCGTTTTTTCTCTCTCGACCATCTACACACAATACCCTATAATGACAACCTGAAAACGTGTTTTTGGAAATATTTGCAAATGCATTGAAAATGAAATACAGAAATATCTAATTTACATAACCATTCACACCCCTGACTCAATACTATGTAGAAGCACCTTTGGCAGCAATTACAGCTGTGAGTCTTTCTGGGTAAGTGCTGCAAAATCTGGACCCTCACAAATCAGTTGGGCTAGACAATCTGGACCCTCTCTTTCTAAAATTATCCGCCGCAATTGTTGCAACCCCTATTTACTAGCCTGTTCAACCTCTCGTTCATATCGTCTGAGATCCCTAAAGATTGGAAAGCTGTGGCGGTCATCCCCCTCTTCAAAGGGAGACACACCCTAGACTCAAACTGTTACAGACCTATATCTATCGTACCCTGCCTTTCTAAAGTGTTCGAAAGCCAAGTTAACAAACAGATCACCGACCATTTCGAATCCCACCATACCTTTCTCCGCTATGAAATCTGGTTTCCGAACTGGTCACCTCAGCTACGCTCAAGGTCCTAAATGATATCATAACCGCCATCAATAAAAGACAATACTGTGCAGCCGTATTCATTGACCTGGCCAAGGCTTTCGACTCTGTCAATCACTGCATTCTTATCGGCAGACTATACAGCCATGGTTTCTCAAATGACTGCCTCGCCTGGTTCACCAGCTACTTCTCAAAAAGTTTTCAGTGTGTCAAATCAGAGGGCCGGTTGTCCGGACCTCTGGCAGACTCTATGGGGGTGCAACAAGGTTCAATTCTCAGGCCGACTCTTTTCTCTGTATACATCAATGATGTTGCTCTTGTTGCTGGTGATTCTCTGTTCCACCTCTACTCAGACAACACCATTCTGTATACATCTGGCCCTTCTTTGGACACTGTGTTAACACACCTCCAGACGAGCCTCTATGCTATACAACTCTCCTTCCGTAGCCTCCAACTGTTCATAAATGCAAGTAAAACTATGTAAATGCATGCTCTCTCAGAACTACTCTGGACGGTTCTGACTTAGAATACGTGGACAACTACAAATACCTAGGTTTCTGGTTAGACTGTAAACTCTCCTTCAAGACTCACATTAAGCATCTCCAATCCAAAATTAAATCTAGAATCGGCTTCCTATTTCACAACAAAGCATCCTTCACTCATGCTGCCAAACATACACTCGTAAAACTGAATATCCTACCAATCCTTGATTTCAGCGACATCATTTACAAAATAGACTCCAATACTCTACTCAGCAAATTGGATGCAGTCTATCACAGTGCCATCCGTTTTGTCACCAAAACCCCATACATACCCACCAATGCGACCTGTATGCTCTCGTTGGCTGGCCCTCGCTTCATATTTGTCGCCAAATCCACTGGCTCCAGGTCATCTATAAGTCTTTGCTAGGTAAAGCCCTGCCTTATCTCAGCTCACTGGTCACCATAGTAGCACCCACCCGTAGCACGCGCTCCAGAATGTATATTTCATGGGTCACCAGTTCTCTGCTGCCAATGACTGGAACAAATTGCAAAAATCTGGAGACTCACATCTCCCTCACTAACTTTAAGCATCAGCTGTCAGAGCAGCTTACAGATCATTGCAGCTGTACATAGCACATCTGTAAATAGCCCATCCAACTACCTCATCCCCATATTGTTATTTTTTTTGTTGCTCCTTTACACACCATCTATCACTCCAGTGTTAATGCTAAATTGAAATTATTTTACTACTATGGCCTATTTATTGCCTTACCTCCCTAATCTTACTTTATTTGCACTCACTTTTCTATTGTGTTATTGACTGTACGTTTGTTTATTCCATGTGTAACTCTGTGTTTGTGTCACACTGCTTTGCTTTATCTTGACCAGGTCGCAGTTGTAAATAAGAACTTGTTCTCAACTGGCCTATCTGGTTAAATAAAGGTGAAATAAAAATAAATACATTTGTAAAAAGTCTAAGAAATGTCCAAACCTGGATTGTGCAAACATTATTAGCTTTATTAAATAGTACCCACAAACAACAGTCTCAACGTCAACAGTTAAGAGGCGACTCCGGGATGCTGGCCTTCTAGGTAGAGTTCCTCTATCCAGTGTCTGTGTTCTTTTGCCCATCTTAATCTTTTATTTTAATTGGCCAGTCTGAGATATGGCTTTTTCCTTGCAACTCTGCCTAGAAGGCCAACATCCCAGAGTCGCCTCTTCACTGTTGACGTTGAGACTGGTGTTTTGAGGGTACTATTTAATGAAGCTGCCAGTTAAGGACTTCTTTTTCTCAATCTAGACACTCTAATGTACTTGTCCTCATTTTCAGATGTGCACCTCCGATTCCGCTTTTTATTCTGGTTAGAGACAGTTTGCTCTGTTCTGTGAAGGGAGTAGTACACAGCGTTGTACAAGATCTTCAATTTCTTGGCAATTTCTCGCATAGAATAGCCTTCATTTCTCTGAACAAGAGTAGACTGACTGAGTTTCAGAAGAAAGGCATTTGTTTCTGGCCATTTTGAGCCTGTAATCGAACCCATAAATGCTGATGCTCCAGATACTGAACTAGTCTAAAGAAGGCCAGTTTCATTGCTTCTTTAATCAGAACAACAGTTTTCAGCCTTGCTAACATAATTGCAAAAGGGTTTTCTAATGATCAATTAGGCTTTTAAAATTATAAACTTGGATTAGCTAACACAACGTGCCATTGGAACACAGGAGTGATGGTTGCCGATAATGGGCCTCTGTACGCCTATGTAGATATTCCATTACAAATCTGCCGCTTCCAGCTACAATAGTCATTTACAACATTAACAATGTCTACACTGTATTTCTGATCAATTTGATGTTATTTTAACGGATAAATAATTTACTTTTCTTAAAAACAAGGACATTTCTAAATGACTCCAAACGTTTAAATAGTAGCGTATATATACAGAATTCCACATTTATGCTATGGTGTTCTGCGTGTAGGCCAGTGACACAAAATCTCAATTGAATCCATTTTAAATTCAGGCTGTAACACAACAAAATATGGAAAAGCCAAGGGGTGTGAATACTTTCTAAGGCACTGTATAGGGCATAGGTCTGTTATTTTCACTGTACGTGGGCAATTTCTCTATATGGGCCATTTGTGTAATTTAATGTATTGTTTTTAAGGAAGATTTAACTTGCTTTGATTTAATCACTATGACATGGTCATCTACAGTGCCTTCGGAAAGTATTCAGACCCCTTGACTTTTTCCACATTTTGTTACGTTACAGCCTTATTCTATAATGGATTAAATAAAACAAGGTCCTCAGTGATCTACACACAACACCCCATAATGACAAAACAAAAACTTTTATTTTAGCAAATGTATAAAATAATTAAAACATAAGTATTCAGACCCTTTGCTATGAGACTCAACATTAAGCTCATGTTGCCATTGACCATCCTTGAGATGTTTCTACAACTTGTTTGGAGTCCACCTGTGGTAAATTCAATTGATTGGACATGATTTGGAAAGGCATACACATGTCTAGATAAGGTCCCACAGTTCACAGTGCATTTCAGACTAAAAACCAAGCCATGAGATCGAAGGAATAGTCCATAGAGCTCTGAGACAGGATTGTGTCGATGCAAAGGGTACCAAAACTGGGGAAGGGTACCAAAATATTTCTGCAGCATTGAAGGTCCCCAAGAACACAGTGGCCTCCATCATTCTTAAATGGAAGAAGTTTGGAACCACCAAGACTCTTCCTAGAGCTGGTTGCCCGGCCAAACTGAGCAATCAGGGGAGAAGGTACTTGGCCAGGGAGGTGACCAAGAACCCGATGGTCACTCTGACAGAGCTCCAGAGTTCATCTGTGGAGATGGGAGACATTTATTTTCTCCAGAAGGACAACCATCTCTGCAGCACTCCACCAATCAGGTCTTTATGGTAGAGTGGCCAGACGGAAGACACTCCTCAGTAAAAGGCACATGACAGCCCGCATGGAGTTTGTCAAAAGGTACCTAAAGACTCTCAGAACATGAGAAACAAGATTCTCTGATCTGATGAAACCAAGATTGAACTCTTTGGCCTAAATGCCAAGCATCACATCTTGAGGAAACCTGGCACCATCCCTACGGTGAAGCATGGTGGTGGCATACATCATGCTGTGGGGATGTTTTTCAGCGGCAGGGACTGGGAGACTAGTCAGGATTGAGGTAAAGATGAAAGGAGTAATGTACAAAAAAAGAGCTCCAAAGAGCTCAGGACTTCAGACAGGGGCGAAGGTTAACCTTCCAACAGGACAATGACCCAATGCACACAGCCAAGACAACGCAGATGTGGCATCGAGACAGGCCTCTGAATGTCCTTCAGTGGCCCAGCCAGAGCCCGGATATTAAGCAGATCGAACATCTCTGGAGAGACCTGAAAATAGCTGTGCTCCCCATCCATCCTGACAGAGCTTGAGAGGATCTGCAGGGAACAATGGGAGAAACTCCCGAAATACAGGTGTGCCAAGGGTCTGAATGTAAATGTGATATTTCAGTTTTTTATTTGTAATACATTTGCGCAAAAAAAAACATGTTTTTGCTTTGTCATTATGGGTGGGGTATTGTGTGCAGATTGATGAGGGGGAAAACTATTTAATCAATTATAGAATAAGGCTGTAAACTTAACAAAATGTGGAAAAAGTCTGAATGCTTTCCGAAGGAACTGTATGTATGTTTTTGTTTCTGATGTATGGTATGGGCCATAGACATGCCAGATCAGGTCATGTTATCTGTGTAAACACATGTACATGACCACAAAGAGTGGGAAGCCACCAACATGAGGTCAGTCCTTACTGTTATCTAATTAGCTGTGGTTAAACAAATCTCCAAACCCCTTATAAAAAACATCAGCTATGCTACAGATGGCTAGATAAACAAACACAACTTGTTCATCAGTTAATTGACAAGAAAGCCTTACTAGGATGACACACTGCAAGAGTGGGGGACTTTTTCCATGTACGCAACTTGCTTTTTGAGCGAATCGAACAATCCCTCCAATACAGTTACAACATGTCGGCAAGACAAGGCTGTCCTTATTAGCTTGTTAGCGTTCACAGCCCATCACTAGTGGCATCCCGAACCGAGCATGAGAAGCTAGCTGGCAAGAGGAAATGTCAGTGAGTGAGAGTTGAGTAAAGTCTGGTGTACACTACACAATGTTAGCCCTGATTTGGCTGTCCCAGACAAGTTTTTGAGATCGGAGACATGTGGCCGTTTAATGTGTGAGCAGGACAGAGACTCAATCTGAGGGCTACTGATTTCGTATTTGAGCAGTCCCAGATATCCTGATATTTTAAAACATGTTTGATTCTGTCAAGTTTTGAGAACGGTGATCAGCAATAGCCAATGAGAGTTCTCCAGAGAAGGACCGGGTGAGATGATGACGCTGTATCCCATCACCCAGAATGTCTACTCTCAAGCAGGAGCGATGACTACCAGTACGCGTTTGTAAAGCCAAAGTGTCAAATCGTTACAGCTCTGAAGTTCACAAGCAATGTTATTCAATTCAAAATATTGGCAAGGAATTTCAACTCTGTATGGCAAGCATGAATGTCTGACTGAAAACTTTTTTGAGCCTGCATTCTAGCTATTTTAATTTAATTAGGCAAGTCAGTTAAGAACAAATTCTTATTTACAATGACGGCCTACCACGACCAAACCCTAATGATGCTGGGCCAATTGTGCACCACCCTATGGGACTCCCAATCATGGCCTGGTTGTGATACAGCCTGGAATCGAACCAGGATCTGTAGTGACGCCTCTAGCACTGAGATGCAGTAGCTAGAATAATAATTAATAATGGGAATTGATGGGAAATTAGTAAATATATCACTAGCCACTTTAAACAATGCTACCTTATATAATGTTACTTACCCTACATTATTCATCTCATATGCATATGTGTTATGCAGGTGAATGAGGACCCAAAAGCTGAGTAGTAGCGCTCACCAGTAGCCCTCCGCTTACTGATGAGCTCTGGCTTTTACTGGACATGAATTAACAAAATGTCCAGTAAGTCCGCAATAGAGGCACAGGCGGTTGGTGATCCTCCGTTCCCTCTCCTTAGTCGAAATGCGAATACCTCCCAGCTGCATGGGCTCAGTCTCTGAGCCAGAGGAGGGAGATGGTTGCGATGCGGAGCAGGGAAACACCGTTGACGCGAGCTCTCTTCCACGAGCCTGGTGACGAAGATCTACCCGTCGTTCTATGCGGATGGCGAGAGCAATCAAAGAGTCCACACTTGAAGGAACCTCCCGGGAGAGAATCTCATCTTTAACCACTGCGTGGAGTCCCTCCAGAAAACGAGCGAGCAGCGCCGGCTCGTTCCACTCACTAGAGGCAGCAAGAGTGCGAAACTCAATAGAGTAATCCGTTATGGATCGATCACCTTGGCATAGGGAAGCCAGGGCCCTAGAAGCCTCCCTACCAAAAACTGAACGGTCAAAAACCCGAATCATCTCCTCTTTAAAGTTCTGGTAATTGTTAGAGCAATCAGCCCTTGCCTCCCAGATAGCTGTGCCCCACTCTCGAGCCCGGCCAGTAAGGAGTGAAATGACGTAAGCAACCCGAGCTCTCTCTCTAGAGTATGTGTTGGGTTGGAGAGAGAACACAATATCACACTGGGTGAGAAAGGAGCGGCACTCCGTGGGCTGCCCGGAGTAGCAAGGTGGGTTATTAACCCTAGGTTCCGGAGGCTCGGCAGGCCAGGAAGTAACAGGAGGCACGAGACGAAGACTCTGGAACTGTCCAGAGAGGTCGGAAACCTGAGCGGCCAGGTTCTCCACGGCATGGCGAGCAGCAGACAATTCCTGCTCGTGTCTGCCGAGCATGGCTCCTTGGATCTCGACGGCAGTGTTACGAGCGTCTGTAGTCGCTGGGTCCATTCTTTGGTCGGATCCTTCTGTTATGCAGGTGAATGAGGACCCAAAAGCGACTTGGCGAAAACAGAGTCTTTAATCCAGTAAAGTAAATAATCAATCATAAAGCACAATTCCACTCGTAATGACGAGAACAGACTGGAGACTCGATCATGAACTGCAGGTTGCCTCGGGAAGGCACTTGACCGTAGCAGACTCAGACACCTGCTCACCACGCAGCATCTGAGGGAAACACGACACGACAGGGCGATACAAAGACACAGCACGGTGAACAATAGACAAGGATCCGACAGGGCAGAAACGGAAAACAAGGGGAGAAATAGGGACTCTAATCAGGGGAAAAGATAGGGAACAGGTGTGGGAAGACTAAATGATTGATTAGGGGAATAGGAACAGCTGGGAGCAGGAACGGAACGATAGAGAGAAGAGAGAGAGAGAGGGAGAGAGAAAAAGGGGAACGAACCTAAAAAGACCAGCAGGGGGAAAACGAACAGAAGGAAAAGCAAAATGACAAGACAATATAAGACAAAACATGACAATATGTATATACTGTACTCTACATCATCGACTGCATCCTTATGTAATACATGTATCACTAGCCACTTTAACTATGCCACTTTGTTTACTTTGTCTACACACTCATCTCATATGTATATACTGTACTCGATACCATCTACTGTATGCTGCTCTGTACCATCACTCATTCATATATCCTTATGTACATATTCCTTATCCCCTTACAATGTGTATAAGACAGTAGTTTTGGAATTGTTAGTTAGATTACTTGTTGGTTATCACTGCATTGTCGGAACTAGAAGCACAAGCATTTCACTACACTCGCATTAACATCTGCTAACCATGTGTATGTGACAAATACAATTTGATTTGATTTGATTTTGATTTGATTTAGACCGCTACGTCACTCGGGAGTCCAAACATTCTCATCACATCATTGTTTTCGCAAGACAGCGTGGTATCAATAATCCTCACGATCAAGTAAAGAATCTTGTGTGACTGTTCAGTGCCATATCGTTAAGTGTGCGCACCACTACGTTGGCAAGACAAAAAAACAACATGAAAAACAGTCTCGGCGATATTAGGATTTTGAAAGTCGTGTAGGCATTAGCTGCCTCCTTTAGTGGAGGTCTTCTACACAGTCAGACAGAGGTGTGTGTCCCAAATGGCAATCTATTCCCTAAGTAGTGCACTACTTTTGCTGCAGACACTGGTCAAAATGGTGCACTATATAGACAATAGGATGCTAATTCAGACATAGGATGCCATTTCCGACACAGGGTGTAATTTAAGACATAGGATGCCATTTCAGACATAGGATGCCACTTCAAAAACAGGATGTAATTTCAGACATAGGATGCCACTTCAAAAACTGGATGTAATTTCAGACATAGGATGCCATTTCAGACATAGGATGCCATTTCAGAAACAGGATGTAATTTCAGACATAGGATGTCCATTTCAGACATTGGATGTAATTTCAGACATAGGATGCCATTTCAGAAACAGGATGTAATTTCAGACATAGGATGCCATTTCAGACGTAAGATGTCATTTCAGAAACAGGATGTAATTTCAGAAACAGGATGTAATTTCAGATAGGATGCCATTTCAGACATAGGATGTAATTTCAGATATAGGATGCCATTTCAGAATATAGGATGCCATTTCAGTGTACTGCATGTATCTCTACCTTGTCACTGAGGCGGGAGCAGATGTCCTGCTGGTGCTTGCGGTCTGTGTGGAGGGCCAGCTCCTCCCGATGGGTCTGCCTGGCCTCCTCAAGGGTCACCAGGGCTTTAAACATCAGGTCAGCCCGATCCCGCTGCCAACTCTGGGCCACCACATGCATCTGGGTCTGGGTGAAGCGCTGCCAGTCCCAGCGCCGCTCGTGGTCCGTCTGCAAAAAGACACTGTCGCCATGGAGATACAAATACAACCATAACATAACACAGAACAGGTTTCGCTGCAGTGTTTTCTATTCTAGGTTTCGAGAACCTTCATTTTACCAGTCAAATACCCTTGAGGTTAGAAACCTCTTTTGCCACGGGGACCTTTTTTGCCAGGCTTATGTAGCGATATTTCCTGATACAATGGTGCCGTTAGACGGGATGCACGAGTTTGGTCGTAGTGACATATAAGTAATACGTAGCATATAATATGCAACAACATATATAGCATAGCATATACTGTGGGCGACATAGAAACATGCAAACCTGTATTGATACATTAGATCAGACTGTCATGCTAAAGCAGCTACACAGATACTACAGAGTAACACCCGGGTCTTGATATTGGTTTAGATAAGTGGAGTTCAATGGACCTTTTCCTTTCCAGCATTTTGTATATAGCGATTCATCATTGTGACAGCAATCACACAGAGGCAGCTTCACTTGGCTACCTTATTGGAACAGAGGGAATTCCATTCATCTATGGACTAATAGTGGCTAACTGACGGTGTGACGGCATTAGGCGGCTGACTGTTTTTATTGAACGTGAGCGAGCTGACAGATCTGCCAATGGGACATACGCCGCTGTGCCAGAGGCAGCCCGAGCACAGCTTGTTTATTAACGCATAACTTTACAACTTATAGAAGATCCATCATCCTTTTCCCTTCTCTGTCTCTCTCTCTGTCCCTCTTTGGGGAATTTGTGTGTGTGTGTGTGTGTGCACGCCTATGCGTTCGTGTGTGTGTGTGTGTGTGTGTGTGCATGCGCTCACATTCTGTAAGGATTCTTAAAGCTGTACAGCAGTATTAATTCAGCTGTTGACTGACAAACCCCTGCAGAGCCTCAGTTATAAGTGTGAGGGCAGAGCGGCCACTAGAAAACCTACATTTAATCCGTAAATACCAAGGAACATCATTGGGTAGCTCCATTGAATGGCAATAGCAGACAATTGACCGTGGCCATTGGAAACGGAAACATTCACCAGCTATGTCCACTAGGGGTCATAGTGCAGTCTGTTAAACCTCAGCATCCACGGCACTGATAATCCTCATGATTCTAGGTTTGAAATCACCTACCGCATTTGCATATCAAGTGTCTCGGCGTGTCCATTGGTGAGGACAGGGACAGTGACCTGAACGTGCAACTTGAATATCGGTCAGGGTAGAAGTGATTGTTAGAATTGATCATAAGTGCACTGTCCATGTGTCCAGATAAAATATGCCATTTAGCAGACACTTTTATCCAAAGCGACTTACAGTCATGTGTGCATACATTCTACTTATGGGTGGTCCCGGGGATCGAACCCACTACCCTGGCGTTACAAGCACCATGCTCTACCAACTGAGCTACAGAAGGACCACGATAGTCACTCACTCAGAAAAGGTGCAGAACAAGGTCGAGGGTCAAACATCTTTGATAGACCAAACATTAGCCAATCCCAATCACACAACACGCCATCCTCCGTTTCAAGTGAAAAATTTCTTAGGGCTGAAAAAACAGCCAAAAAGATTGCTGAAAGAGCCCTTTGTCTCAATGGTTCAATTCATGTAGCTGTGCTTTTAGAAACGACTAGGATGAATCAAAAGGCTACGTAATCAAAGCAGCAGGATGGCCCTTTTTCTTTTACAGCGTTGCACTCCTTTCTTCCTGCTTCCTTTCTGAAGTAGGCCTGAAAGATGTGGCAAACTGTTCGCCACATACAGCGCAGGTAAAGTGTGCTACAGAGGATACACAACAGATTTTAATATCAAAGCTTTGACTGGGCCGCTGTGGACAGAACATCCACGTTGACCGTTCCATATGTCTCCAACTGCTCTGCCCTGCTATGATCAAACAATACTCCCTTATCTCTCATCACATTTGCATGAATCGCAAGGTGATGGACAATAGCTTACAATCATCCAAAATAAATCTCCAGAAAATGATTGCATGCAGATGGAATGGGAGAGTAGTTGAACAGAGCTCTATTAACCCTGGTACAACGACTGTCTTCCGCTCAGACATTTTTTGGTTGTTGCTAACTAGCTCAACTAGATTTTCAACTGGCTCAATAGTGAGTAGTAGCGGTCATGACTTCTCTAATCCTCATGTCCACAATAGGCCAATTTACAATGGCCGCATACAGTATGTCTGTGGATGAGCTCAGGGAATGATGTTTTCCAACAACATACAGACAAAGGGCAAATGTGCCAACAACACACAGCAGGAATGCAGTAAAAAATGTATGTGATTCATGGTATGTCTAATGGAGCAAAACGAGTATGAGGAACACACTGTTCTAGCACTCCCTGTCTTTATACATTATGAGAGTAAAGCTGCAGTGCCTTGAGAAGGTATTCACACACCTTGACCATTTTCCACATTTTGTTGTATAACAACCTGCATTCAAATGTAATCAATTGGGATTTTGTGTCATTGTCTTTAGTGGCCTACACACAATGCCCCATAATGTCAAAGTGACTTTTTTACAACGATAGTGTTTAACATAAAAAGAAAAGATGACCACCTTGTCTCTGTAGGCTATAAAAACAAAGAGAGTCGCACACTCTTATGTATAAACTCCCAGTCATTTATTGAGTAAACCACCAACGTTTCGGCATCACTGTGCCTTCTTCAGGGTAATGTCATGAATGCTTGAACCAGGTTACGTAGGCATTTTTGTTTGTTTGTTATAGCTTACCATTTTTTCACAGTTACCTCTAGCACCTCTACACTAAATCATTTTCTCTGGTGTGCGTCAACTCATGCTTTTTATTACCTCATCTCTGTACCCCACACATACAATTATCTGTAAGGTCCCGCAGTCGAGCAGTGAATTTCAAACACAGACTCAACCCCAAAGACCCGGAAGGTTTTCCAATGCTTCGCAAAGAAGGGCACCTATTGGTAGCTTTTTAAAAAATCTTTAAAAATGCATTGAATATCCCTTGGAGCATGGTGAAGTTATTCATTACACTTTGGATGGTGTATCAATACGCCCAGTCACGATAAAGGTACAGGCGTCCTTCCTAACTCAGATGCCGAAGAGGAAGGAAACCGCTCAGGGTTTTCACTATGAGGCTAATGGGGACTTTAAAACAGTTACAGAGTTTAATGGCTGTGATTAGGAGAAAACTGAGGATGGATTGACAACATTGTAGTTACTCCACAATACTAACCTAAATGACAGAGTGAAAAGAAGGAAGCCTGTACAAAATCAAAATATTACAAAACATGCATCCTGTGTGCAAACTTTATGTCCTGAATAGAGCATCATGTTTGGGGCAAATCCAACACAACACCTCACTGAGTACCACTCTTCATATTTTCAAGAACAGTGTTGGCTGCATAATGTTATATGTATGCCTGTCATCAACAAGGACTGGGGTGTTTTTTTTAGGATAAAAATAAATGGAATAGAGCTAAACACAGGCAAAATCCTAGAGGAAAACCTGGTTCAGTCTGCTTTCCACCAGACACTTGGACATAAATTCACCATTCAGCAGGACAATAACCTAAAACACAAGGCCAAATATACACTGGTGTTGCTTATCAAGACGACATTGAATGTTCCTGAGGGGCCTAGTTACAGTTTTAACTTAAACTTGAAAATATATGGAAAAACTTGAAAATGGCTGTCTAGCAATGATCTACAACCAACTTGACAAGTGATTGAAGAATTTAAAAAAATAAATGAGCAAATATTGTATAATCCAGGTATGCAAAGCTCTTAGAGACTTACCCAGAAAGACTAACAGGTGTAATCTCTGCCAAAGGTGATTCTAACATGTATTAACTCAGGGGTGTGAATACTTACTGTATGTAAATGAGATATTTCATTTCATTTTTTTTACATTTCCAACCATTTCTAAAAAACTGTTTTCACTTTGTGATTATGGTTTATTGTGACTAGATGGGTGAGAAAAACAATATATTTAATCTATTTTGAATTCAGGCTGTAACACAACAAAATGTGGAATAAGTCAAGGGGTATGACTACTATCTGAATTACTTTTTTTCGAGGTAGAAGTGATTGTTATAATTGATCAAAAGTGCACTGTCCAAGTGTCCAGAGTCAGTCGATCTTTCAGAAGAGAGTGCAGAACAAGGTCAAAGGTCAAACAAAGACCAACCATTAGCCAATCACATTCACAACACCATGCTCCCTTTCAAGTGAAACATTTCTTAAGAGACGAAAAACTGTAAAACTGCAATTATTTCACAAAAGAGACAATTATAGAAAGAACAGAGCCCTTTGTCTCAATGGTTCAATTCATGTATCTGTGCTTTTAAAACAACTAAGATGAATCAAAAGGCTACGTAATCAAAGCAGCAGGATGGCCCTTTTTCTTTTACAGCTTTGCACTCCTTTCTTCCTGCTTCCTTTCTGAAGTAGGCCTGAAAGAGGTGGCAAACTGTTCGCCACATACAGCGCATGTAAAGTGTGCTACAGAGGATACACAACAGATTTTAATATCAAAGCTTTGACTGGGCCGCTGTGGACAGAACATCCACGTTGACCGTTCCATATGTCTCCAACTGCTCTGCCCTGCTATGATCAAACAATACTCCCTTATCTCTCATCACATTGGCAATAATCGCAAGGTGATGGACAATAGCTTACAATCATTCAAAATAAATCTCCAGAAAATGATTGCATGCAGATGGAATGGGAGAGTAGTTGAACAGAGCTCTATTAACCCTGGTACAACGACTGTCTTCCGCTCGGACATTTTTGGTTGTTGCTAACTAGCTCAACTAGATTTTCAACTGGCTCAATAGTGAGTAGTATCGGTCATGACTTCTCTCATCCTCATGTTCACAATAGGCCAATTGACAATGGCCACATACACTGAGTGTACAAAACACTCTTCCCATGACATAGACTGACAAGGTGAATCCAGGTGAAAGCTATGATCCATTATTGATGTCATTTGTTAAATCCTGTTCAATCAGTGTAGATGAAGGGGAGGAGACAGGTTAAAGAAGGATTTTTAAGCCTTGAGACATGGATTGAGCTGAAATTAAAGATCCCAGAAATGTTCCATATACACAAAAAACATATTTCTCAAAAATGTTGTGCACAAATTTGTTCACATCCCTTAGTGATCATTCCTCCATTGCCATGATAATCCATCCACCTAACAGGTGAGGCATATCAAGAAACTGATTAAACAGCATGATCATTACACAGGTGAACCTTGTGCACTTTTGTCACACAACCCAATGCCACAGATGTCTCAAGTTTTGAGGGAGCGTGCAATTGGCATGCTGACCGCAGGAATGTTCACCAGAGCTGTTGCCAGAGCCACCACCATAAGCCACCTCCAGAGCGGTTTGCTGATGTCAATGTTGTGAACAGAGTGCCCCATGGTGGCGGTGGGGTTAAGGTATGGGCAGGAATAAGCTACGGACAACGAACCCAATTGCATTTTATCAATGGCAAGTTGAATGCACAGAGAGACCTTGACGAGATCCTGAGGCCCATTGTCATGCCATTCATCCGTGGCCATCCCCTCATGTTTCAGCATGATAATGCACGGCCCCATGTCGCAAGGATCTGTACACAATTCCTGTCCCAGTTCTTCCATGGCCTGCATACTCACCAGACATGTCACCCATTGAGCATGTTTGGGATGCTCTGGATCAACGTGTACAACCGCGTGTTCCAGTTTCCCGCCAATATCCAGCAACTTTGCACAGCCATTAAAGAGGAGTGGGAAAACATTCCACAGGCAACAATCAACAGCCTGATCAACTCTATGTGAAGGAGATATGTTGCGCTGCATGACACAAATGGTGGTCACACCAGATACCGAATGGTTTTCTAATCCACGCACCTACTTTGTTTTAAGGTATATCAGTATTCCCAGTAATGTGAAATCCATAGATTAATGGCCTAATTCATTTATTTCAATTGACTGATTTCCTTATATGAATTGGAACTCAGTCAAATCTTTGAAAAAGTTGTATGTTGGGTTTATATTTTTGTTCAGCATATGTTTTCCAACAGCATACACATACAGGACAAATGTGCCAAATACATGCAACTGCGATGCAGTAAAACATTTCCATGCTTCACTTTGTGTCTAATAGAGCAAACAGAGTATGAGGAAAACACTGTTCCATCATTCACTGTGTTTCGATATTACGAGAATAAAACTACGTTTGTACTACTCACATTTTGCGTGTATTACGAGAATAAAAGTATGCTGAAATAAATGAGCTATACTGTCTGATGATCTTGTCTTTCCTGTTCATCGTTGAGAAAATGTTTCACCCCTGGACATCCTTCTTCATCAGTTTGAGGTCAACGAGAGTTCGGCAATGCCAAACATTACTTGAGGCAAGAAGCCTGCTTTTTTTTCCCGAACAAACTTCACAATAATGAGTTAGGCCATTTTGCTCAAGGGACTGATTACCAATAAAAATTGAGCCAACTTAATTATGACTAATAGCTGTATTAGGTGCAGTCTGCACTCCATTGACTCTGGCTCTGTTTTGTCGGGCCGGAAGAGGAGAAAGGGAGAGCGCAGGAGGAAATGGCTAGATCTATCTCATCACAGCCACTTGAGGCTGAATGTGGCCCTAGGTGTAGCACCCAGATGGAACAGCTCTGAGAACAGGTCTGGGAAAGGAGAGAGGGGGGGGGGGGGTCCTTGGCGGTTGTCATAGTGACGGGGGGAGCGGAGGCAGTGGTGTGAGTGGAGGGCTGAGCTGTGTCCACAGACAGTGGCACAGCACATCCTACAGCCTGCCAAGCACATCATTTACTAGACGAGCACCACGCTGACCAGGGAGATGAAGAGGAGAGACAGAGAGTCTCAGAGCTCTGGGAGAGGATGTGTGTCGAGAGTCAGAGAGAGGCAGGTATTCAGTCGATTGCAGATAGTGGATTTTGATTGCATTTGATTTGAGTGCATTTGATTGTATACCAGCCAGAGTCACCTTATGGCTGGGTGAGTTTTTTTCTCAATCTGTGCTGTGTGCATTGGACGTGCCCTTGGTATGTGTGTATGTAAAGGGGTGTGATGACAAATCACTTTGCTGGGCTGTGTCCCAAGTGGTACACGCTTAGAAAAAATGTGCTATCTGGAACCAAAAAGGGTTCTCTTTGAAAAACCTATTTTGGTTCCAGGTAGAACCCGTTTGGGTTCCACGTAGAACCCTTTCCATAGACGGTTCTACAGAACCCAAATGTGTTTTACTTGGAACCAAAAATGGTTCTCCCATGGGGAGAGTGTACCCTATTCCCTTTATAGTGCACTAAAATGTACATAAAGGTTATACTTTTGACCAGAGCCCAAAGGGTGCCATTTGGGACGCATACATAGTAAATCCAGAGCTGTTACTGTTGTTTACTGACCAGCTCCTGTCTGGATCTGTGGGGAAACAGTCTTTGCAACAAGTCCATGTAAAGGGCTCTGTGGTTGTGCAGATCAGGAGGGTACTGGCTCACAGTCATCTGGAAGCGGAGATGGTCATCTGCCGACCAGCCACAGAACCTGGAACAATTTGGAGCAAAGAGAAACATGTGTGGATCACCTGCTGCAAACACAACAAAGCACATGCTGAGAATTGTTGTACAGTGACACCCACACAACGTCTCATTCCTGTCAACATTACATTTTCACCAAAGAATATCTGCATGATAAAGATCTGGGGCTTTCTTTTGTGTGTGCGCGTGCGTCTGTCTGTCTGTCTGTCTGTCTGTCTGTCTGTCTGTCTGTCTGTCTGTCTGTCTGTCTGTCTGTCTGTCTGTCTGTCTGTCTGTCTGTCTGTCTGTCTGTCTGTCTGTCTGTCTGTCTGTCTGTCTGTCTGTCTGTCTGTCTGTCTGTCTGTCTGTCTGTCTGTGTCTGTCTGTCTGTGTGTAGCTGTGTTTAGCATCAATGGAAATGAATATTAGTATGAGTAGATTAGTAGAATGCATTGATGTAATCAACCCCCTGGTGTGTTAAGCATAAATCATAGTCCCCAGACGCTGAGATGCGACAGTCTGGCTTCCCATTGTGATACAGGTACTCTGAGACCACCATCCACGGGGGACGCACATCCCGAACGAGCACCACCCCACAATTCCCAACCGTCGCGTCTCCCAGTATGTGTCCTCTATTCATTTGAATATGTTGACAGCTGGAGAAATTGCTTGAGCTGCGCCGAGAATTTGAAAAAAAAGTATGAACGCAAACGGTCCAACATTCTAGAACACTGCTGTGCGTACAAGTTTGGTAGATTGACAGAACCTTAAGACTACCTGTTTTTAACAGCCAGCCTCCCTAGGGAGGGTAAACTTGTTTTATGTGTGTAAGGTCTACGGTACCAAGCTGACTCTTTCATCTCTTTGTTCCACATCCACACTGTGCTCTATCATTATGTCACACTGCAGGATCCCTCTGCATCAACACCGGCGCTTTGCTTTGATTCGTTTTGAGCAAGACATCAATTCAAAATGGCGGGCTATCAGGCAACCCCTGCTTCAGCTCAGGAGGATCTACCCGCTGGACACAGACGTCCGTTCAATGTCTAGATTGAGTTGACAGCTAACGTGAATTCAACGTGAAATCAAACATTTTTTAAACCCTTGTCATTGGATTTAGATTAGAAGGTGAAAAAAAAAGATTATTGACATTCATTGACGTTGATGTCTTTTTTTTGTTGCAAATCCAATCAGTTTCCCACGTTGATTGAAAGTAATTTACGTTCACTTAAAAAAAAAAACGTTATGACGTGGAAACAATGTTGATTCAACCAGTTTGTGCCCAGTGGATTCAACCTTCAGGGTGAGACTACTATAGTTGTGATCAGCGCAGTTCTTTACCTATCCAGGCCTTGTAGGCGATCCTGTACACTCTGCAACCTGGACTGGTACTTCTCAGACAGGGATTGGAACTCCTTGATCAAGGAGGCTGTCAGTCCAGGGTAGGGGCAGTCTATATTCAAAAACTCCTCTGGAACCTGGTCTACCGGCACCAGACAGTCTGCAGTTTTGGTAGAACTCTCCTGCAAAGGACAATGCGGTTATGTCTTTTGAAATGACATTGTGAAACATTAAGGCTGGATTTGATGGCAGCACAATCAAACGGTGTGGCAAGAGATAGGGTTGAAACATGTTTGAAATAAGGAATCTTCCTAACATAATCTCTGGAAAAACCTGTGAATTTGTGGAAAGTTATCAGAATTATGCAACCCTAATGGTGTGAGACCTAGGTACCTCCACTCCCAGGGACAGGATGTCTTCCTCTATGGCCAGATACTCTGTGTGAAGTTTTCTGTTGATGGCATCCTGCTGGTCCTTCACAGAGTTGACCTGTGCGTGTGTTGAGAAGATCTTTAGATTCACATGGACGGTGACCTCACAGACACAATTCTTTAACACAAACACACTCTTGTTTCAAGGAATTGTTACTTCATTTCTCTCGTCTCCCCTACATCTGAGACATATCAGTCTGCCCTCCTCTGATGTCCATCATGGTATAGGGGCTCTGTATCTGATAAAGTGTTGGTGAGAGGAAGTGGAAACGGATGTCCCTGTTAAAGTACACGATCCACAGAAATGTCACATTTCTATTTTCCAGTGTTGTTTTGCTTTATCTTCAACATGGTGGACAAATAACAGTGAATCGTATAATCAGAGCAATTCACTGAAGTGATCTCTAATTATACCCTCTTTCCATTTCCAACAGGTTTGATTTTTGATGCCACTCAGAGAGAGGAAAGCAGTCTATTGTGCAACAGTACATACTAGATCTAAAAAAAGAAAAGCATTAGATTGTCCTTCCTCCTGCACATGTTCTCATTCAAAACGTACAGGAAATGCGAGGAAAGGAATGGCATTCAATGTTACTACCAAGGTAATCATGTTCAAATATATCATCCGCCAGCATCATTTGGGTTCAGGGTAATGTATTAAAGGTGGACAAATGCATGCTTACACCCAATGGAGAGAAACTATTACAAAGGTGACTCACAAGAAACTCCGGATTTCATCTCCACGAGAAACTCTTGATTGTGTTCGTTAACAATTTATGAATGGCTCTCGCTTGACTGATGACATTATTCATCGAACGGGGTATGCACTGTTCCAAAACATCACACGTCACACGTCGTTGTTCTCAGCGGAAAGAACAAGACTTCAACTAGTGTAGAATCACTTGGAGCTGTAGTTGAGAGCTTCAGTTCAGTGCCCGTCAGTAGAGTAGTGCTGAGTTGAATTATTATCGTTTACCTTCTAACAAGCAGATGGTTTTAAGCGTGGCTGGTCAATGGGTGAAAGGAGAATGGGAGAGGAGAGAAGAGAGAACGAAGAGAGAGAGAGAGAGAGAGAGAGAGAGAGAGAGAGAGAGAGAGAGAGAGAGAGAGAGAGAGAGAGAGAGAGAGAGAGAGAGAGAGAGAGAGAGAGAGAGAGAAGAGAAAGAGAGAAGAGAGAAACAGAGAAAGAGAATAAAGAGCAAGAAAGAGAGAGAGAGAGAGAGAAGAGAGAAACAGAGAAAGAGAAGAGAGAAACAGAGAAAGAGAAGAGAGAGCAAGAGAGAGAGAGAGAGAGAGAGAGAGAGAGAGAGAGAGAGAGAGAGAGAGAGAGAGAGAGAGAGAGAGAGAAGCTCAATTGTGGTGAGGCTCTCAGGTGGGCAGGACTGTGTGGGGAAGACAGCAGGGTCTGGATGAAAGAGAAGAGAAATGGGGAATGAAGATCCGCCAGAGACTGACTCACTCACACAGGGGCAGGGAGGCAGGCAGACAAAATGGCTGGCAGTGTCTTCCTCATCCCCCTATATGGCCCGGTTTTAAAGACACCCCTCCTGCCTGCTCTTAATCCCACCATTCTCTCCCGGAGCATAAAAAAGCCTCCAGGAGTCAAAAGGAGAATTCAGTCAATAGCGGTGACATACGTAGCATGGATTTCGAACAAACACCAGATTCATGAGGAATGAATGCTGCACTGTGGGTAACCTGAGGACTTTTGTGCGAAAGGAACAGGACTTTGATTTATTTCAAGTCTCTGTAGGATCTGCAGAGCATTCACACTCTCTGCTACCTGCAGAGAGTGTGAATGCCTTAAGATTCCTTGCGTTACATTGTGTGGATAAAAAAAACAGAGATGGATATAAGTAAGTTCCTCTGCAGCTTTCTGAAGCAGTGGGCACAGATTGCCTCAGCTCCTCTCTCAGGTCATATCCCAAATGGTACCCTATCCCTTATTTAGTTCACTTCTTTTGACCCGAGCCCTGGTCAAAAGTAGTGCATGGGCATAGGAAATAGGGTGCCATTTTGGGCAGCGACCATGTTGTTACGTACCTGGTGCAGTACCTTCTCCCAGTCTGCCGGCTGAGGAGGCTGGTGCTGCTGCTGGTGTTGGACTTCAGTCAGTCTGTACTGCAAGTCCTCCCTCAGCTGCCAGATGGGCTCCACCGTGGCACACCTGAACACATCCAGCTCACTCTCCAGAAGCAGTTCTAATGACACACACACACACACACCCGTAAGCATAGTACTGTCTCACTCTATAGGGACTGGAACAGTATCTACGCACTCAGGACTGAGAGAGGTTCTGTACCGGGGTCCAGCAGCTCAGAGAGTACTTCCTTGTCTGTTGTACTGCCCAGACCATTCAGTCCCAGAAACCCTTGCAGCTCAGCTTCAGCCTTTTCCCTGCATCATGAAAAGAGAGCAAAGGGAATTCCATTAGGCATAGTGATACTGTACCAGCACTACAGGACACATCCCAAATGGCACCCTATTCCCTATAAAGTAGACTACTTTTGACCAGGGCCCACAGAGAATAGGGTGCCACTTGGGATGCATCAACACAGTGTGTGGCGCATGCTCATACATTAGTCCCAGCTAAAATCGAATGGGATCGTAACTACAGAAACAAACCCTTTCTCTCCTCTCTTACATAATCAGCACACTAATGAATTCAATGGATATGTGCTGGCGCTGTGGTGCAGCCTGTCTATCTGTGTATCTGTCTTCATTACAGGAACCCACGCTTGTGTACACCATTAACCTTGGATCTCTCCGACACAGTCATTACCCCGAGAAGCGGCAGCATGCGCCTAGGAGCTAGCGCCGCCCTTCTCACTTCACAACGCATGACACCAGCGGGCCGCGGCAGCCCAATTCTTCTGCTTCCTCTGCCTCATCATCACACTAGGGAAAGTATCTGTTGCAATGCCACAGCAGCTAGCACCTTCCACTGAGACCCCCCCCTTCACTCGTTCTTGCTCCCTTTCTTCCCTTCTTTCTTGCTTTGTTTATGGAAAGCCATCTTGAATCTCCCATTTTATAGGGGCTTATTGTTTGTTTATTTTATCTTGGAGAGGTGCTGGCCAGACCTGTTGGCCGAGTAGGGCGGGTAAAGACTACAGCACAGTATTTGGTGTAGTGGTTCATGGTAATGGACGTAATGGGCAGAGTGCGATGGGCCCAGGGGGTCTTAAACCCCCTGAATGAGACATGAGCTCCCCTCCCCCCAAATGAAACAAAGTCAAACTTGGAGGGGGGGCTGTAAATAATGCTAATTTAACCATTCACCACTTTGTTTAAAATGCAATTTGTATTGCTGCAATGGTAAATATGAAAGTAAAAGCTTATTCCAAATGAAACAAACACCCCCCACCTCTGTTTCATGGTTTAAACCACTTTTCCCATGTTGCTGCACTTGTCATCCTGGCACTGTCCCGTATCTCGGCCCCTTTTCAGGTGTCTCAACTTTTCTTTCTACAAAAAAAGGTCATTTTGTCAGCAAGACACACCAATTAATTCAGGCTACAAGAGTGTAGACCCAGTGACCATCGCTGAATGTCATTACACTTTTGGGTGTTTTGTCTTCATTAAATGGTGCGTTTTGGATGCTGAAATTATTTTGGAGTGGGCGAACATGCGCAGGAGGCCTACTTTTTGAAGTGATTTGTTTGACAATAAGATGAAAACATTACTGGTTGTGTTAATGCCAAATTGACAGGTAATATATATTTTTACTGTTAAATGACATCTTTACTAAAAAATGAGGAGGTCCTGTGAAGAAAGGGGCGGCAGGGTAGCCTAGTGGTTAGAGCGTTGGACTAGTAACCGGAAGGTTGCAATTTCAAACCCCCGAGCTGACAAGGTACAAATCTGTCGTTCTGCTTCAGAAACAGACTGTTTCTAGGCCGTCATTGAAAATAAGAATTTGTTCTTAACTGACCTGCCTAGTTAAATAAAGATATAATTTAAAAAAAGAGAGATCCCCCGAATGCCATGGTATAATTCACACTCTGGTGATAGGTATGCTGGGAGGAGTTTCTTACCCTGCATTGGCTAGTTTGATGTTCTCTCTGCTCCACACCTGTCTGTGCTGCCTCAGTAGGGAGCTTTCTTTGGTCTCCTTGGCTGTGCGGAGAGTCCTCTTCACCTGAAAAACAGATCTTATATCAGCCTATGATTATCATATAATCACTGATATCATTGTGGCCAGTCATGACCAAAGCAAAGACCGCAATCATGGTAGATTATGATAGCATCCCAAAAGGCACCCTATTGCCTGTAAAGTGCACTTTATTCTGTATTCACTTTATATTCTTTTTTTAGCAGGAACTATGGGTAAGATGAGTAGGCGTCTAGTCAAAAGTACTGCACTATGTAGGTAATAGGGTGTCATTTGGGACCTAGACTACCTAGACTATGAGTAATACATGTGGTATAAAACATGACCAAAAAGGAGTGTCCTCCTTAGTGCTCTATGTTCCTAGCTGAACAACACAGAATGAGAGATTGATACATTTTTCCTTTTCACGCATTATGGCAAAATGGTCTTTATTCAGCAGTTTAGTTCAGTCCGTGTGTGTGTGTGGTTTTGTCCTTGAAATATTTACTTTGAAAGCTTCATAATCTGCTGCAATTCATGCGAAACGTTATCACTGTTGAATACTTGAAAGGTAAATACATTGGCAAATTTAAATATTCCGGTGGAACATGCATAACATATATAGAACAAAAATATAAACACAACTCACAACAATTTCAACGATTTTAATGAGTTACATATAAGGAAATCAGTCAATTGAAATAAATTCATTAGGCCATAATCTATAGATTTCACATGACTGGGTAGGGGGCGCAGCCATAGGCCCACCTACTTGGGAGCCAGGCCCACCCACTGGGGAGCCAGGCCCAGCCAATCAGAAATAGTTTTTTTCCGACAAAAGGGCTTTATTACAGACAGAAATACGCCTCAGTTTCATCAGCTGTCCAGCTGGCTGGTCTCAGACAATCCCGCAGGTGGTTGCAAGTGGTCTGCGGTTCTGAGGCCAGTTCAACATACTGCCAAATTCTCTAAAACAACGTTGGAGGCGGCTTATGGTAGAGAAATTAACATTAAATTATCTGGCAACAGCTCTGGTGGACATTCCTGCAGTCAGCATGCCAATTGCACACTCCCTCAAAACTTGAGACGTCTGTGGCATTGTGTTGTGTGACAAAACTGCATTTTAGAGTGACCTTTTATTGTCCCCAGCACAAGGCTCACCTTTGTAATGATCATGCTGTTTATTCAGCTTCTTGATATGCCACACCTGTCAGATGGATGGATTATCTTGGCAAATGAGAAATGCTCCCTAACAGGGATGTTAACCAATTTGTGCACAAAATATAAGAGAAATAAGCTCTTTGTGTGTATGGAAAATTTCTGGGATCTTTTATTTCAGCTCATAAAACACGGGACCAACACTTTACATGTTGCGTTTATATTGTTGTTCAGTATATATAAAGTGTGTGTTTCTGGTGGGAAAATAAAGAGGGGTGAGTATCTTAATATACCTTCATTTATTTGACTTTCTCTTGTAAAAAATAAGAAAACAAACAGAGGCAAACCACTGCTCTCGATTGCCCTGCTAGAAGCCCCAGCCATTAAAGTACGCTGTCAATTCTCCCTTTATTATGTGTTGATCTAGGGATTTTATCAGGAGCCCCTGCTGCAAAGATGTAAGGCCTCAGTATCCAGGACACTCCCACTCTCTTACTGGAGAACCAATCATTTGATCACATCCTGCGGCAACTCACAGTCATTTATTTCCCCTCTATCACTGTTGGGAAATCCACAATAGAAAGCCTGCCTTTCAGCGGGGCGGGCGTATGCAAACACTGGATGCCTTATCTGGTCCTTGCAGAGAGCTGAATTGGAGCGAGCCATGGGCAACCATAACAAGACACTAAAAAGCTGCTGCCACAGTTTACCAATTAAAACACTGCAGGTCTACAAGCATAATCCCCATGGCCCCTAGGGTTAACTTCTCACAATGCTAGGATGCAGAGAGATGAGAACTTCAAACAGCTTTATGGTTGATCCTCCTGCAGACTCATGAATATTCAAACTGCTAATCCAAATCTTTAGAATTTTGATATTCTTCTTTAATTTGATATGTTTTGAAGAGCCCATATAGGTTACGTAATGGTCTGCTGTTTCATAGTCAATCCCCTCCTCCGGATCATTGGAGAGGTTGTGTGTGTGTGTGTGTGTGTACGCCCATGATCTTCAAATTTTGAATGCAGGTCTGGATTGTGATTCAGAAAGACCTCATGGCTGCTCATCTGAGAAAGAACAACAACTCTATATAAATATGTCCTCAGAAGGAAATGATGTGCAGTGCAATGATCATGCAGAGGCATGCATGCACTGTCTCAGTCTTTTACCATCCCATTATATGAACAGGTCTGTCAACCATCAACTCTCTCCATACTGAAAGTTGCACATACATAATTAGTATGCGAGTTGCTTGTGTTATGTTGCCTAAAAGAACAGCTGAACTACTTCATGAACGTGGTAGTTTGCACCTAAGGATGTTCAAGAACAGACTGTACTTTGGAGTTACTAAATATACAGTATATCATACAACATTACATCTTAGACTTCATACATTCATCAACACTTTGCCTCTGGTATCGTATGAACTACTAACCAGGACTTGTATCCATGAAGCTTCTGTGCAGGAGTGCTGATCTAGGATCAGTCTAGCCGTTTAGATAGTAATGAATACTATTATATGGGCAGATCAGCAATCCTACTTTGAGACTCTATGTGGATTCGGGGCCAGGGCGCCTATATTCCAAAACCGTCTCAGAGTAAAAAAATCAAGAATATCTACCTTTTGAGCAATGTGTGCAGACTGCAGTAGTTTGGCATCAACTATGGCTTGTAGTTTCTCATATTCAGCCGGTTTATACTTTGAGCTTCCAAGTCCATCCTTCATCCGTAGAGTCAGTTTTTCTATATCAATGAAAGAAAGCACCAGATATACAATATAGCTGTGTACTAGTAAGCATTGAGCATGTGAAAAGTGCATGAACTGTCAATCATTCAAACAACAGTCAATTCTCAATTCTTTCCATTTACGGCAGAGCAGAGGAAGTGAGATGGAAATGGCACATCCACTGCACATCCACTGTCCTATAACACTGATGTGTGTCTTTGTGTGCACCCCAAATGGCATCCAATTCCCAACGTAGTGCACTAATGAAGTCGCGCACTACATAGGGGAAAGGGTGCCATTTAGCATGCAGTATTCAAGATTAGCTACGTCCTATAGAAGGAGTAGAAGGAAGGAAGGAAATACACATGTCAGACAGACAGGTCCTGATTAGTTCGGCTGTGACTCCAGGAGACGGGTGAATAAACACAGGCCATGCTGCCACGGACGGGGCAGGCATTAAAAGGTGTTGGTTGAGATGGCTGAATCTCCTAACACAGGGACTTGAGGTCAAATTGTGCTTACGAGAGCAGCAGAATGTGAAGTCAGTGAGTCTAGAGGGAAGAGCAGTAAAAGCAGCCAGCGATGGTTTGGTTTGGAGCTGAGCTGACTTACCTAAATCTTCTGTTCGGCAATTGGTTATGAAGCCACGTAGGTCTCTTCCGCTCATCGCTTCACATCTGTTGATCAGTAGTACACGGGGTTTTAAACAAATCCTTTGGGGTAACACTTCACATGCATTTGCCCGTATACCTGTGTAATAGTAACCCCCAGTTACATAATTACCTCGTAACATCACTGTAGTAATATGCTATGTAACATTACACCATTGTAATCACAGCATTTTAGCAAGTAATATCAGCTAAGGGGAAAACATGACAATGTAAACAGAAGGTTGTTTAAAGTTTGTATAGAGAGGTCACCACTCCTACCTCGTCAGCGTTCCTGCTGTTGCTTTGACCAGCTCATTCGGCGGATTAAAATTTACATTGACGAACTTAATGGAGAAAACCACTTATCACAAAATGTCTCCCAAAACAGCCGATTCAACATTCAGGGTCCTACGAGGTTATAGAAATAGCTTATGAATTCTCATTAGCGCTTCAAAGTGTCTGAAAGTCAACGACAGACTGTGTTCCTGTAAAGAGACACGTTGGAAAATGTATTGGGTTTATCTAATGTGGAATATCCGGCTACATACATTTTGAATTTATCATGTACATGACTTATAATATAATTATTATGGTGTGCTTTATTATGGTAAATGACACTAAATAAAAGTGATTTCATCATAACCTCCTAAATACATTTGGAATGCATTATGTAAATGACTTATAATATAATCATTATTGTGAGGTTAATTATCGTTATCGTTGACACTAAATAAAAGTGAATTCATCATATCATAACATAAGACAAAACTGACAAATGCACAAACAAAACGTCTCAGCTGAAGACTGACATCGAATGTTCTTTAATAGATGAAGAAATCTATTTGATATGGTAGGACCGTGGGAGGGTGTTAAGGAAAGAGCAAAAGAGAATAATAATTTATTCTTAATTCATTTGATTATCCTTTTCTTCTTGCTGAAAGTGTGTGTCTTGAGGTTTCTCTACGAATTGTATTGGATTAATTCCAAGGCTATCTAAAGTGTGGAAGACATTTTTTTCAGAAAATAAAGATCAATGTCCATATCAATGACCCATGCAGATTGTGAGACATTTTGGCTTGGATATACATACCACTGATCCCGTGGTTTATAGGTTACAGTGACTGGATTAAAGTGTGAGCACAGGTGAGAGGAGAGGGCATATGGTGCTTTACACTCAATGTCGACTCTTCCTATACGCAGACTATGTGCTGCGCGTAGGGCTCCGCGACCGTTAGGGGAACTCAGTCAGGGTCTCAACTTACTGTTGAGAGTTAGAAAAGTAGAATACACAAGGTGCAATTTCGACATTTCGTAGTTCATCAGAAGTTTTCCAGTTGTTATTTCAGTCACTTAATTAGCTCCTGTCAGGTAACATTTTGTAGATTGCTAAGTAGGTAGTCTAAAATTACAAACCGGGCACACGGGGCATGTGTTCAGGGGCCCTGACCTCCAGGGGTCCCCCATTGATTTTGTTAGTCACTCTCACATAGATATCCAGCCCAGCCCTCATATGAACAGAAATTTGCTTTAAATCTGCAAAAGTTTCTCACCACCTCCTGGCAAAATGGGGGGAGACACCGTTTGCCCGCGAGGTGGCAGGGAGAACCAAACCTAATTTATGGCCCCCCAAATGGCTAGAGGTGGCGTTGCCTCAAATCCCAGATCAGATCTAAAGATCTACCGTCTCACTAGAAAGTTCGTCTCACGACAACGTTGATGTATCACGTCTGTAGCCTACGCTACGTATCGGTAATATGTTTGTTTTTTTGCATTGGAGCTCTGAATTATAGGCATATTCTGCAATAAGTGGGAACATCACGAACTGCTCTCAAACTTTGCCAGCGCCGTTTCAAAGTGAGTTGACACTCGCAGAACCCACATGTACAGTAGAAAAAGTAGCATAGTCTACACTGTGCACTGCTCACAAGCCTACACCTGGCCCGTATTAATTATATTAATTAGGCCAACTCACGAATAAGATAAATTCATGTTTTACATCGATTTATTAGGCCAACTCACGAACAAAATTAATCCACATTTCACGTAGTTTTTAGTCGACTATAAGTAGCCTACATAAAGGGACAGACATTGGTAAACAATTTGGTTTACCATACGATTAGCCTATACCAAATATGTTCTACTACCAAAGACGCGCCTATACCGTATCCTACCTTATTATTGTCACCTCCGCAGCATAACATGTATTTGGTTGACAAAACGTGTAACCAAGGCAACTACTTTCCCCTTGCCATTGGTCTATTCAACAAGAGAATCACCAACGAAACGCCCTCTTTTCCAAACCAGAGCCAATGAAGACTGAAAACTGCAAACCTACAGCGAGGTGACGTCATGCGTACTCGTGTTCCTTCGGAGTGGACGTGGTTTGCGAAGAAGGGGTCTTGTTCTTCACTGTGGAGGCGAGTTTCACCGCCCCGCATGTATGGGACTAGGAGCGGACTTGTTGAGGTGCTACTTCGCTGAAGTTACATGCTCCAATGTGGATCCGCGCCAAAACACAGCGATCGCAATAATACTCCTCAAGGTACAGACTTGCTTTCATTGATTCGAAAACCATCACAATATATTGTACAAGTAAATCATCTGTACTAGACGAGCTCTGATTCCAGTCCTAAATTCGTTTTTTAAACCGTAACAATTACCGCATGTGTTGTTGCAGTGCCAGCCTTCACATATCAAGCAAGGATCGTAGCTAATGCACACTAATAATTCTCTGGTGACTGATTCACTACCACGGTACAACTCTGAGGGACCTTCACTGGGTCGTGAGTGTCGCGTTTAGGTGCGCTTTGATACATTGTGGCCGAAACTTTTGATTTGTCCATTATTGTATCAGGTGGACGTTACACGAAGTGCTACTTTTTATATGACTATGAGTTACTTTGTATACAATCTAACAATCGCCCTTGAGACCCGGTGATCGAAATGCACCAGTAGAGAATGAATAGGTAGTGTGGGAATCTGAGGAATGCGAGGTCGCTGAGGGGCGGGAGATTCTTCCCTACTACATCTTTATTTTACCAAGTTTATTTAGGTTTAAACTCACGACTGTATTAAATGTCCTTACCTAGTCTAACTGTCTACACTTGTCTTTGGAATTGATTATACTTTTTTTTCAATTCTCTAATCACGTAGCCTAGGCCTAGGATAGTTTTACAGTTCTGCACCAATCCCGAACTAAAACCACCTTTTTAGTCACGCTCCAGAGAGTGACTCACTCGTCCCTTTAAATTATAATCGGCGTATCTACCATAAAATACATGTGTTTTGGGATGGGCAATTATTGTGGTTCCTTCGTACTGTTAAACGTGTTCATGTTTTTAATTTCAGCTCGACTAGTTCACGTGTCCCATACATAGCCGTTTTCTGGATTCACGCAAATCGAGGCGAAGCATGTTAGGGCAGATTGATACTAGTTTACTCGAAGGGAAAGTGCAAGGCGTGTCCGTTTGAAGCTCGGCGAACGGTCATTTATTTTCAGTACTACGGTGGAAGTTTAGTGAATACACTATTGCCTACATTCCTCACTCCAATCACTCACTGTCCCACTCAGGAGAGCAGCAAAACTGTGCCCTGCTATTTCAGAGATGCGTAGCCTACTCGGAACTTTCTGACGTCTCCACGTTTCCATTTCAAGCATTCATTTAAAATTCACCTCTGGGAATGTGCACAGATATCTGAACTCAAGGCTGCATAGGAATGACAGAAGGTAGCCACAACATTTTAAGAGTTGAAATGATTTCATAATCGATATCGCCTGAGTGACAAGTGACTGTATTTCTTGCTCACCCAAACAACTCAAACCTTACTGGAGTAGTCTGCTGTGCCATCGTAAAACGTTCACAAGATGGATAGCGCTACTCTGTTGCCTTGCATGGGAAGACATTTACAAGAGCATATGCAGAAGTAGACGAGCACACGTGTTGCTGAAGACCAGTGCAACCAACTGCCCCTGGACACTATCTTACGTCTCACAAATCTCTCAACGTGTACACGAAGGCAGAGACAAAGGATGTTCATGGTTGTCAGGGCAGCCGAACCAACTTGTTGCTTTTGGGTTTGTGCATTTGCTGCGGAGATTTGATTGACAGCTGCATGAACTACTTATTTGTTCAGTTCTCCTTATTTACCCAATCACATTTGGTCCAGTTGGTGACTTGCTCTCTTTGGTGTGCATCACCTTGTTCAAAAGAACCTTGTGGTTATTGTATGGTTTCTGTGGTTCTCTTCCAATGCTTCTCAATACTTTCTCTTCCTTTGAAAAGTATTGTGCCTGGTCACCGGTGGTGTCAAAAGATTGACAACGAATCATCAACAACATCGGATACCTAGAATATCTCCCATCTAACCACGTAGATGGACTTTTATATTCTACAGGCATCAGTCCATACCTAGTTGCCATGCGCTGTACTGTATATTCTTTGAATTAAAGGTGCTATCTAGAACCCAAAACGGTTATTTGGCTGTCCCTAACAGAAGAACCCGTTGAAGCCAGGTAAAACCCTTTTGGTTCCAGATAGAGCCCCCTTTCCACAGAGGGTTCTACGTGGAACCCGAAAAGGGTTCTACCTGGAGCCCAAAATGGGTTCTCCTATGGGGACCTCTGCAGAACCCTTTTGGAACCATTTGTTCTAAGAGTCTCGCTCACTAGGTGGCGGTGGTGATGTTTGAGGTCATGTTATACTACCAGCCTATACTCTGAGTCTGTGTGAATCCTCTCTCTCTCTCTCTCTGCCTCTCCAAGGTCAGATGCATTATGTGATGCTCCTCGTGATGCACATTACCCAAGCCACCCTCCCAACAGCTGACATCTATTGAAGGAATTCGCTTCATGAAAAATTAAAATAAACATTTATCATGAGGTATTGCAGCAAAGGCTGAATATGAAAACCTTCTTTGTGTGAGTGTTCTTGGTTGGAGAAAGTGGTGTTGGTTGGAGAAAGTGGTCAGGAGGATGTTTTTGTGCAGACCACAATGGAAAACGTCTCATTGGAGTCTATAGGAAATGGAGCATAGCAGCAACAATGACGTTTGTTTGAATCGTGTCCAACCCTTCGAGAGTTGCCATCCCTCACTCTTGCCTGTATGCTAGTATAGATGTAGTCCATTAATGCTCTGTGCTCCTCTGTTATTGTGAGACTGTGACTGTTGACCCTAGATGAAGAAAGCTGCATTGTTTGTGTGATCATGGGAACAACTGCTGCTTTTATAGTCTGAGTCTCAGCAGAAACACAGCCCGTCCGCATCCCAAATGGCACCCTATTGCCAATATAGTGCACTACTTTTGACTAGGGCCCATAAAGCTCTGGTCAAAAGTAGTGCACTATGTAGGGAATAGGGTTGTCATTTGGGAAGCTGGCCCAGACTGTGTGTTGCTGCTTGCAAAAGGCCCTTTTTTAAAAATCTGGTTTGTTGTGATTGTTTTGATCCCGCGCTCATGTCATATGCTATTTAACAGGAACTGTCATCAGTCAGTTGAATAGTTCAGCTGATCTTAGATGCCCCTCATTGTTGAATCATTCTGTCTAATTCTGCTCTTTCAGACAGTATGCTTGGGTCACCCTACATATCGGAATTGTTATTATTCAACCATTTTAGCCCATTGGCCTACATTTCATTTCTGAATAATACCATTATATAAAGCATTCATTATCGTTGTTTTGCGGTCTGCTATTGGTTTAGTGACATGTATTCAACTATATGTTTACAGGTTATAATCATCTGTGTATTTTTGCTGAGAGGGGGATGTGTGTGAATGGATGCTAATTAATTAAACTACTAACAATATTGAATTAACCTGTTGTTCATGTTGGTAATATAATTACAAAAACCACTCCGCTTTCTGCAATTACAAAGCAATACAGTACTATGTAACAACAATGTCGTAATTATAGTTTAAGAGCAACTTAATGTTCAGTGTTACCCATTATTACCTGCCTCAAGCAATCACGTTGAAAGCCTGTCCCCTGTCCAGACAATACCTACACAGTTCAGAGCTGAGAGGGTTGAAATACCAACTCCAGTTAGATAAAGTGCATTTGTTTGTTTTCTCCCCAAGTTAATCTGATTCCTTGATATGTTTCAGATAATAAAGGGTTTTTCTCTCTCATCAGATAATGATAAATCCTACATTATGGATACACTCCAAACATGATGAGATATTGAGTAATATTTAACTTTAACGAATGGCCGTGAGTGTGTATGACTACTGATGAGGATTTCTCAAAACCTTCCCTGTCTTCAACACTTAGCTAATCTACTGCAATGGGTGATTTTTATGGATGTCTCATTAAGCAATAAGGCCCGAGAGGTGTGGTATAAGGCCAATATACCACGACTAAGGGCTGACATTATGCATGACGCAACGTGGAGTGCCCATATACACTCCTTAGCTGTGGTATATCGGCCATATACCACAAATCCCCAAGGTGTCTTATTGCTATTATAAACTGGTTACCAACATAAATAGAACAGGAAACAAGTCGTTTTCTCTCATACCCGTGGTATAATTAAGCAATAATGCACGAGGGGGTGTGGTATATGGCCAATATACCACAGCTACGGGCTGTTCTTAGGCACGACTCAATGACGCAAAATGGTTACCAAAAAATAAATGTTTTGTCAGACCCGTGGTATACGGTCTGATATACCACTGCTGTCAGCCAATCAGCATTCAGGGCTCGAACCACCCAGCTTATAATGTCTGATATACCACGGCTTTCATCCATGATTGTCTGGGTTTCCATGTGTGCCCTGAACAACCTGTGACAGGTGATGAGGCTCTGTACCCCGCTGAGTCCCCCTGGAAGGACACTCAAGATGCGTCCCAAATGGCCCCTATTCCAGTGGAGGCTGCTGAGGAGAGAACGGCTCATAATAATGGTCGGAACGGAGCAATTTCCATGGCAGCAAACACCTGGAAACCATGTATTTTATGCCATTCCACTGATTTCCGCTCCAGTCAATACCACAAGCCCATTCTCCCCAACTAAGGTGCTACCAACCTCCTGTACCCTATTCCCTACATAGTGCACTAGTTTTGACCGGAGCCCTATGGGCCCTGGTCAAAAGTAGTGTACTGTATAGGGAATAGGGTGCCATTTTGGACACATCTTCAGTCACTCTACTGCCTCTGTGGTTCAGTGGCTGGCCATCACTGAATCATAATATCCATTGAGAATGGGTATCCATCAAGAGCTGCCATTACCCTTCTTTTTTTTTAGGATGCCTCTTTTTCCGTCAATCCTTTTTTCCCTCTTTCTTTCCATCCCACATGTGCATGGTGTGGTCTGAAGAGAGTTAGCCCAATCCTTGAGGCCAACCACAAGTTGTAGACTAGAGAGATTCCACTGTCAGTCTGTAATATCTATCCCTGTTTTATCACTTGGGCAACAGACTTTTCTGGGAATAGAAGAACTGTGAGCACAAGGTATTTTAATCGGTGACCTTTTCAACAGGATGAGAAGAGATGAACCAACACCCGCACTTGAAAGTTTAGACCGTTGACGTCACTGGACTGTGTACAGTATTTGAATAAAACCCACCATATTGCAGAATCTATGCTAGCCCTCTATTAGATGTAAATGCTCGCTTTCATGTATTGTATATATAATCAAGGTGATTTAAGGATAATGTCCCACATGCAGTCTGCATTCAGTTCTGCTTCTATGCGTTGTTGGGATGAGGTACAGTGAAATGATTTGGCGAGGCATGTGCGCTGCCGATCAAACTCGATATATGTAGATACAATCCTGAAAGAGCTCCAGATTTCAGGCTTTGATTGGATCCTGGGCGGCTGGTGATAGTAAAGAACACAAAGCATGTCAGCGCTTTGAGAGATTAGGTGCACAATGCCCCCCAGTGAAATAGCCTTTCATAGCCCTGACATGCTGAGTCTGAAAGACCAGCGGCTCGCCGCGCTCCAGACTTCTGCAGTGTGGAGTGGACAGCAGGGAACGGGGAAGAGACATTTCAGTGTGAATTGCTCCAGATGTTGCTGACTCACCAGACCACAGTCTTTTCTGCCAGCTCTCAACCCTACCTCCTCGACAGGGAGGAGGAGGATGACATACTGTTGAATATTTCAAACATAAAGTGCATGTTACCGTATCACTCGGGGGGTTCCTGCTCTCTGGTTACTAGAGGCTGAAGACTGAAGCGGACAGGCCGTCAACCCTGCTGAGCGCGTTGCGGAACAAACGGCCTCCAGAGAATTCAGCAGCAGTCACTGAGCACTGGACAACATGACATAACCTGGCATGACACTGCGTGATGAATGGACAATTGTTAAGCCTGCTGTCATATCGCCGTAAGTAATACACGTTCAGCTGGGGCCAAAATGGCCAAGTGTTTTGTTCTTCTGGCTAAGATGTGCTTGCAGATGGCTTCATTTTGATGACGGATGTATTTCGTCAGTGTGGTTGGTGGGCCTCATAGTGAACTCTATAGTTCAATGTATCACCTAGCCTTACTCTCCTGTGATGTGTTGACTGTTGATGTAGGTTGAGTGAAATACTACAAATGTGGTATCGGATGTCGTCCCAGAGTGGTGCGCAGACACGCCTGGCTGCTGGATTTGGATTGAGGTGATGGCATCTCCCCTATGTCAGGAACCTATGTTCTCCTCAAGTCATGTGGGCTGATGTCAGAGGTTTATACCGGCTGCCGAGGCTCCAAGTCTAAAACTGAAACCAGATTCAACCTGCAGGATTCCTACGCCTCAGCTGCTTCCATCATGGCCGTTCTTTTCAACCGCAGAAGATTCACTTAAATGTCAAGCAATTTCAAAGTGCTGTATGTTTAGTAATTAACTTGAGGGAAAGGGATTGAGACATTGAAACTTAACAAAGTTAGTTCAAGTACATGACATTTACGTTGACATTTCACCGAATGCTATTATGTACTTTTGCTGTGGTTGGTTTTAAGGTTTTAAGATCTAGTGTTGATGTTGAGGAGATAGATGACTCTTTAACGGAAGCTCCTCGTCAACAAACAATGGATCAAATTAAGATCCTACGTCTGTATGTCTTGATAAAGTGACCAGGTGAAAACGGACACATTTTGAGACTTGAGGAAATGGTGGGTGTAAAAGAAGCTTTGACGAATCAACATTTCCACTGCTCTTTCTTCTCTTCAGGTTTTTCAATTTCCCAGCACAAAGTGTTGACATGATTCTGGAAGCAGAGAACTGTCCCGGAATAACCTGCAATTTACTCCCGCTGTGCAATGTCTGAAAAAGTTGACACTTGGCAGAGTGGAACTCCACTATAGCCGCTATGCTATCAGTTATATATAATGTCAGGCATTCGACCCGTTTTTAAAGGGCTAATTTTCCGGTGGTGGAAAAAGTATCCAATTGTCATACTTGAGTAAAAGTAAAGATGTATTCATAGAAAATGACTCAAGTAAAAGTGAAAGTCACCCAGTATAATCCTACTTGAGTAAAAGTCTAAAAGTGTTTGGTTTTAAGAACAAGAGAATAGACTGACGAGTTTCAGAAGAAAGGCCTTTGTTTCTGGCCATTGTGAGCCTGTAATCAAACCCACAAATGCTGATGTTCCAGATACTCAACTAGTCTGAAGAAGGCCAGTTTTATTGCTTCTTTAATTAGGACAGCAGTTTTCAGCTGTGCTAACATAATTGCAAAAGGGTTTTCTAATAATCAATTAGCCTTTTAAAATGACAAACTTGGATTAGCTAACACACTAACACAACGTACCATTGGAACACAGGAGTGATGGTTTCTGATAATGTGCCTCTGTACGCCTTTGTTGATATTCCATAAAAAAATCTGAATCTGCCGTTTCCAGCTACAATAGTCATTTACAACATTAACAATGTCTACACTGTATTTTGATCAATTTGATGTTATTTTAATGGACAAAAAAAGTAATTTTCTTTCAAAAAGAAGGACATTTCTAAGTGACCCCAAACTTTTGAACGGTAGTGTACATTGCATTCCAATGCTTTTGATAAAAGTACACGTTTCACCTCAGAGCAGTAAAGTCATGCTTGGCCTACATGAACAATATCTGAGAGAACAATTAAAGCCCTTCTCATCGATTCTTTATTACCTCAGCTCAACTACCTCCCACTCCTCAGCCCAGCGCCCTCCCACTCCTCCCAGTGCTCTATAATCCCCTTTCCTGTGGCTTTGCGTTATAATCCATCTTGTGTTTAAGAGTTCCTGTTTCCAAGTGCAATTGGTTTGTTCTAGAAAATGTGTATATTAACCTTTGACCATAAGAAGAGCATGGCATTTAGCTAACTGGCTAAAACGTTGTTTTAAAAGGGCAACTGAAGGTGATTGGACTGTTTGTTATTTTCCTCGAAATCTAATTTCTCTTTCTCTACATGGTTCAATGCATGTTAGCCCCCAAGTTGTGTACGGAGCTACATTTTGTTATACTTTTCCTTTTTTGTTTGATGCGAAAACCACCAAGGAAGACTCCCAAATCAAGACGTATATGCTGCTTTGAGTTGGAGCCAATTATGTACATAAACCCTGGATTGCTGTTACTACGTCTTTGGCCAATGAAAAGCTTTGAAGTCGTTGGTCAGACACAGTATTGGTTCTCCCCAGTAGGAGAAGTCCTCCGTAGGAACGTATGGAATTCTACAGTATTTCAATGACATGTATTTAAGTATTTGAAACGTTTATGTTTAGCTCACATAGTATAATTTAAAAGTGTGCTTAAAGGTAATAGAATAGATGTGTCAAAAATGAATATAGACATTAATAAATGTATTTCTAAAGCTTCCAAATCATCCAAATCTACAATGATGGCGAAGGGCCACGATGGAGGCACAGTGGCTTCAACACTGTGGCTTCAACACTGTGGCTTCAACACAGTGGCTTCAACACAGTGGCTTCAACACTGTGGCTTCAACACAGTGTCTTCAACACTGTGGCTTCAACACAGTGGCTTCAACACAGTGGCTTCAACACTGTGGCTTCAACACAGTGGCTTCAACACAGCACCCCCAATCAGTCATCCACTGTATATATAAATAATTGGTTGGAACGCATCGGTTTAGCTAGCCTCATACACATCTTGTGCACATAAATGCTTGCAAATACTTTGACAATCTCTACATTGCATGCCTCACCCCCTCAGTTGGAAAGTAAATACAGTATATACTTGGCCTCTTCTGCTGTGAAGAGTTTGTTCTTCTCTACACATATTTACCTGTCCTTGAGAAGGGTTCTGTTGAAGTGAACGAGACATACAATATTTGAAAGAGAAGTTTACTTGTATATCCGTAATAAAAGCCAATGTATCATTGTGCTGTGCAGGATTCTCTGTCGAGGTGTTGGAGCTCAGCTTTGTAGCTGGCGGTTGTGATCAACGACGACTTCCCCCGCGGTACGGGCACCGCCAGGCAATTACTTCACAGATGAAACGTGACAGGACGTTTGTTTGCGCCGAAGCCAGAGAAGGGAAGGAACATGGGGACGGAAAATGCGACCTACAAATAATACTATATAGTCATTTATTTAATTTGATTTGTGAAATCTACTTCACTTTTCATAGTTTGTTATGACTTAATCTTTTTCTCAGCAACACTGTTGGTATTGTAGAAGTGATTGACGGAACTGGGAGATACAACAATTGTTAAGGTTAAGCATTCTCAAATAGGGGAATTGTGGTTTTGTAGCCTGTTTTCCCAGCTGTGAGTTGAAGGACAGAACAGAACAGAAGAAGACAGGTGTGCTCCCGCACTGCAGGTCAGGGACGCCCACCACCATGGGGCCTGTTTGAAGTGTTAATGAGCTGTAAAGCTATGGGTGCTACGCTAGCTGCGGCACGCTAACCAGCCCTTAATGATTGGCTCGCCTTGGAAGGACCAACTCTATTTGTAATGAGAAATGAATTACTTCATCCCCATTTTCTTAATTTTTTGAATAGATTTAAAAAAATATATATATATTTGTACTTTTCACCCATTTTTCTCCCCAATTGGTAGTTACAGTCTGAAACTCCCGTACGGACTCAGGAGAGGCGAAGGTCAAGAGCCGCGCGCCCCCCGAAACACAACCCTGCTGAGCCGCACTGCTTCTTGACACACTGCTCACTTAGCCCAGAAGCACCAACGTGTCAGAGGAAACACCATACAACTGCCGACCGAAGTCAGCCTGCATGCACTCGGCCCATCACAAGGGGTCGCTAGAGCGCGATAGGACAAGACCGGCCAAACCCTCCCCTAACGCTGTTTACATTTACATTTAAGTCATTTAGCAGACGCTCTTATCCTGTGTCAATTGTGTGGCGCCTCATGGGTCTCCCGGTCACGGCCGGCTGCGACACAGCCTGGGATTGAACCCGGGTCTGTAGTGACGCCTCTAACACCCGTGATTCAGTGCCTTAGAGCGCTGTGCCACTTGGGAGGCCCAAATGCTGTTTTCTAAAGGCTATTTCATGCAGTTATCAGTATCAACCACTTCATTTGAATGGATGGCAGCACAGTTCTCGGTGACCTCTGTTCATCCACTCTAAATCAGTGCGTATTTAATAAGCAATGTTAATGCAAATCAGCTCTCAGGGGAGATGTTGCCAGATCCAGTCTTACTCCTCTTCTGCCTCAGCCCTCTCTTTATAGGGGATATGCTGCTGGTAGTTTCTACTGATGGATACATTGATGGCCTGTTCCTTACCCGAGGTGGTTCCTTACCCCATAATCTTCTCCCAAGTGTTGTTGGGATGGGGTTTTATATGTCTTTCGTCCCTAGTGTCATCTTCTCCCAACCTACTATAGTGGTTTGATCCTTTCCGTGCTGTGTGAGGGCATTGAAGATGGCATCACTTTACGTTAAGACAAAAGGGTTAACCTTTACGATCAGTTGTTTTACACTTTACATCACGTTGCTTTTATCTTTATGCATGTGTAACACTGTAATCACGACAGTAACACAATTTGTTTTTTTTTCATATTATTTAAGGTATTGTTTTGTTATGGCACAGTGGTGGAGTCGAGCGTTTCTTGCTATTACACATTTGGAACAAGGAACAGTCCCCATTCCTGTGGACTGTGTGCCGCGGATAGGACTGTCTTCTAATGAATAAGGTTGTGTTCAGCCGATTAGCTCCCGCTCCCATTGCAGTTCATCATTTCTCTTTGATTGAAGCCAATGGCAGTAATATGTGCTATCACCAATGAGTGTTCCTACTTGCGAGTCCTCAGATGTCTCAGTCCTTGTGAGCGTGTCCCACACGGCACCCTATTCCCTTTAAAGTGTGCTACTTTTGACCAGGGCCAATATGATAGCATTCGGGACGCATCGTGATCTGCGATGGATGTATGTGGATGTTGACTGGGAGGGAACATGGACGGCAGGACCGCTAGCTCGTAGAAACAGCACAGGAACCGGAGGAGGAGGGGGGTTGTGAGGGCTGGCTGGCAGCGGCACGGCTGTGTGATAAACACCACATGTCATTTTCTCATGGTGTTGTAGAGGGGACCTGACACAGCCCTACTGGGCACTCTGCCCATGGCTGGATGGCAGCTGGATGCTGGATGCTGGCCCTGTCAATACCAGGGATGGAGCATAGCAGGAGATAAACAAGATTGATGTGACGTTGATACTTCACCGCCATCATATTAAACGCCCCCATTATATAGTAAGTACATTCCACAATGAAATTTGCTCATGAGAGAAAGCACATGCTCGCGCACACGCACGCACACACATGCACACGCACACGCACACGCACACGCACACGCACACACACACACGCACACACGCACACACACACACGCACACACGCACACACGCACACACACACACACACACACACACACACACACACACACACACACACACACACACACACACACACACACACACACACACACACACACACACACACACACACACACACACACACACACACACACACACACACACAGAGAGATGGAAGTGTGAGTGACTGTAATTGTTGCCACTGTCATCCCCCTTATTTCCCCATCTGCTGTGTGAACCTATAAGGATGCCCTGTTGATGAATAGGCAGGCCGCTAAGCTAAAGCTAACGCTGTCCTTACCAGTGGTGTGATTGATCATTCAGTTGAGGACAGTGAAGGCAGTTCATCGGCTGCTTTAATCAGTCTTAAGCGGAAGAAGCAGCCGAGGTGCTGAGCACCGCTCGGTAATTCACTCCAGACAGGTTGCATTGTGGGAGCCAGAACACTGCCAATAGTGGCCCATTGTTATGCTAATGCTTTGTTCGTTTTTTTTTTACATCCTATTTGTTTCTAGTCATTTCGATCATCTTGGTATTTCTCGCTGGTCCTCTCCATAAAATCTATCACATTTCTACCGTTCACATTGAAATGTGGTAACCACCTGATATGGTAGAAATTGAAAAGCAACAGCTATGGGTGTGAGGCAGAATGGAATGGAAAATTGATTCAACTGAATTTATTTCCGCTTTTCTGTCTGAAAGAATAAGTAACTTTCAGTGCGGCTCTGATCACCATTTAATTCCCTTTCTTCATGAGCCGTGAAGCACTCAGGATTACGTGGAGTGGTATTTCTGTTTTGGCTTTGTTTTGCTGCTGTTTTTGCTTCGGCAAATGAGCCTGTCGTGTTCACTCTTGTGGAGAAAATCAGAGCATTCGTCTTGTTTTCAGCTCTAACGGGGAGAATCCTCAGTTGACTTTTGTGTTCTGTCTCAGCGTGTGGCCACCGGTTCACTTCTTCAGAGACTTAGCCAGCCTCCAGAGCCGACGGAAAGGTTGTGATTCTTGAGGGTTTGCAGCTGACTCCATGTTTATGCTCCGTTCCCCTTTAAAGTCGTCTTTCGGTGGGCGTCAGTCAATCAGAGCGTCATTCATGACCCCACTCTGTCACAACATGTTACTGATTACATGTTTCAAACCGCTGATGAGCCATTTGGATCAGTCTTTCAGTGAGGCCCGAGGATGCGTTCTCAATGGCACCCTATTCCTTATATAGTAGGGCCCGAACAATACCAGTGTCACGATACTCGTATTGTGGCAAGGAAACAAAACACAAAGTGGATTCCACTCTTTAGGAAAACAGCCTTAATGTTGGAAACAAACATGTTGTCATCCAGCATTTCCCCCCCCCAAGCTATATCACACACGGTATTTTACCTACAGCAGGTTTGTGTTTCCATTGTTGCCATGGGATACTGGTACACAGCCCTACCACAGTATATAGTGCACCAGAGCACAATAGGCTATGGTCAAAAGTAGTGCGCTATAAACTGAATAGGGTGCCATTTGGGATGGATGCAGGGTTAATGAACAGAACAGGAGGAAGTTCCTCATAGGAATGACCACTCATAGTCCTCTGTTTGCAACGCTGCACACTGTAGACATGGATAAAATGCTTGTGCATGAAGTCATCCACTTCGAGTGGTGAGTCCCTTTGGCTGAATGAATTTCATTGGAAGAGGGCTATCTGGGTTCTAAGTTGCGTGTTGTATGGACTGCTTTAGGCTGATCTGGTATGACTGTGTTTCCTGCCTGACTCCTGGCTTATCTTGAGCCAAGCCCATCCCTGTACACACACGCTCAGATTGGCCGGGAGTGAGTTAGATGTTGCAACATTTGTAGGATATGATTCAAGGAGGTGTGAGGCAGACAGAACATCTATAACATCCTCTGAAGATGTTCCTCCCTCATTTGAAAATCCCTTTCAAGTCATCCTATTGAGTGGTCAAGGTCTCAGCTTCTCCACACGGCTAACCTCGGACATTTATTAAGTCCCACATCACCACGTCAAGAGGTAGGTTTTACTTCTACCTCTGCGCTCTTAGGCTGTCCCCATAGGAGAACCCTTTTTGATTCCAGGTAGAACCTTTTTTGATTCCAGGTGGAACCCTTTTTGGTTCCAGGTAGAACCCTTTTTTTGTTCCAGGTAGAACTCTTTAGTGTTCCATGTAGAACCCTCTGTGTAAAGAATGCAAAAGAGTTCTACCTTGAACCAAAAAGGGTTCTACCTGGAACCAATAAGGGTTCTTCAAAGGGTTACCCTACCGGGACAGGCGAAGAACGCTTTTAGATTCTAGATAGCACCTTTTTTTCGAAGGGTATGCATTACATTGTGTGAATGTGTATACAGTATTATTATATTATTGATCTGTGTGTACATGCGTGAGAGTGTGTGTGTGTGTGTTTGTGTGTATATGTGTGTGTACGAGTGTGTGTGTGTCTACGTACTGCAGATGCATGCCGCGGCGTGTACGCGCATGCATACGTGTGTGCGTTATGCACGCGCCGTGTGTGTGTGTGTTCGAGACGAGCTCCAGCGCGTGCTGAGATTACATTCCTTAGCTTTTGGGGTGTGTCAAACAGAGTAAAGTGTTTTCAGCTGTCGAGCCTGTTCAGCTCAACAGAAAGTCACATGTTTAGGGATCCAATAGTAGCCTTGTGTGTCAAAGAAAGCATCAGGTATGTACACACACATGACTCTCTTTGCCATCCTCTTGAATCTTTGATGTGAGGTAAAACCTCAGAATACGTAAGTCATTTTACTGGGAGATTTTCAAAGGAAATTGAATGACACAGAATTGGCTCAGCGGGGTATTTCTGTGCTCTAGGGCCTATGTTGTGAAGCATTTGTGGAGTACTTGAACTTGTTTGTGTACAACACATCCTATAAAAAACAGATGACTCTAGTCCTGGCTATCTAAGCATGTGTGTTTTGTCTGCGTAATAGTTTGTGCTGGGGCTTTCAGAATACGTCTTTGACAACTACTTGGTAAGAAATATGTTGCAGTCTTGCTATAGCCTGGATAAATGCTCTATTTTGGCCCGAGATACAATTATAATGAATGTCTTTGTTCTTTTTTTTGGGGGTGGGGGGGGTTCTTTATCAGTGCTGAAATATGGCATCAGCCTCACTTTAGTGAAGTCTGAAAAGGCAACTCGAGACCATTAATATCACTTTTATTTAGCTAAGTCAATATGCTTTTTGAAAGAGGCAATTAAGCATTGTGGGTCTTTGGGGACATTACAGCGGCTGCTTTGTGCTGTGTAATGGAGGTCTCTTCATGTTCCATGCTGACCTGGCTGGCGGGTCATTGCACATGACTAAGGCACCAATCAGTTGACTTATAGAGGAGTTAATTATGCCCCCCCCCCCCCCCTTGTCCTCACGCCGGCTTAAGAAGTCCAGAGGAACGAATGATAGGAGGGGGGGTTGCCTTGTTGCTGGTCCAATTAGCACCCTTATGGGGAAAACCACATGAATGTCAGGTGATGACATGCGATCTAACGTGAAGTGAATGTGATGAGATGTAAAGCAACAGGTGGTAACGTGAAACTACACGTGAAAACATGTCACCACATGTGAAGTGTTCTAAAAACATGTGAAATTCCCCTTGAAATCATGTGGCTTTCCACACGTGAAATCATGTGGTTTATCCGTAAGGGACAGATAGAGACAGATATTTAATTTAGACAGATGTGGGTTTCCATAGACGTTTAAACACCTTACCTAATTTAGTATTGAAAGTAAGGGGAGCACCATATTGTGGTAGGCTTTCATTCCAATTACTGTGAGTAGCTAGCTTGAGGCAGCTCACAACTCTATTTGCGCTGTGCATTTCCCAGGCTTTTAACTTCAAGACTGCTGCTCTGCTGAGACGTTCTGCCTCTGAAATTCAGGCTGATGTATAATTATATCTGAGCTCTGGTTTTCCCCTCCACGTTTCTTTGTTCAACAAATGTGACCTGGTTAATTTGGGTGTCAGTCAGCCTTATGAAGCCTTCTTCTCCGCAGTTCTTCCCTTCGTTGACTAACGTTCCAATGTGTATTTTGACCTGGTATTTTGACCCAGGTGACGAGAAGGGGGTTGTCTACAGTTTGTAGATGGGTAATGAACGGTGAAGGGATATGCCTGTCTGCCACTATGTTTTTTTTTGTTGTTGCTTTTCTGTGCTCCCTGGGGAGGACGCGAGGCAGGAGGCACAGCTTCTATTTCGATTGCATAACAGAAGCTTAGAAGAGTGGCTGCACTATGAGGTCACTGACTGGACTACTAGACCATGTGACCTGATTGGTGTCGGTGGGAATTACGTGGGGTCAGGCGAAACGGTTTCTTGGCAGAGCGAGAGATGCTGAGGATTTTAATAGCTTAGGAAAAAGATTTTGGATTTGACTTGTCAAGGCTCCTTGGCCGAGTAGCCAGTTGGTAGCAGGCTAATAATGTTTACAAATGCTCATTGTTTTGTTGATTCCATGACCCTTGGGGCACTTCCAGCTCCAGTTTATATCACGTGCCCAGTAGATGGTGGGAAGAGGTCGAATTAGCCCAGTGTTTTGGCCAAAAGAAATGGATAAGCTGACCAGGGGTTAGTTGTGTGTGTAAGTGTGCATGCGCGCGAGGCTGTCCGTCCCTGTCTTTCTGCCTGTGTAAATGGGGGGATGTCACCTAGGGAAAGCTCTTTACTCCAGACAGATTTATTTTTTGCCATGGTAGGTTTTGACTCACACAGAAGGCACAATAATCCTCACTAGATATTGAGTCCCACTGGAAGTCCAAAAGTCTGTGTGTTTTATTGACCATGTTTATGTCTTGGGCTTAAACCAGAGGAAATGACCAGGTTCATAATGGCATGGGCCCGTCTATTTGTTCTGAGTAACTTCACCTGGATCCTGTGAACTCCTCTGGTATTGTCTCGGAGGCATTATCCTAATTACGGCATTTAAAGCCGCGCTGATTGCATTTGACTCCATGTGCATTATGGGTACTTGGCAGGCAGCCTCTAGCTGGGCTTTGAAATTACCAGACGCCAAATAACACCTGCAGAGACCTGATGCACAGCAGTATTTTTTTTATTTTTACAAAGCCACTAGTTCATTCAGGTGTTTTTTCTTTCTTTCTTCTCGTCTCGGTTTGAAGGAAAACAACAGAGGTAATCCTGAAGAACCTGCCGGGTCAGCAGCGCCACTCTAACTGCCAGGTAGTAGCCGGGGTAGTGTGCAGCAGAGCTGTTGTATGTACTACACTCTCTGGAGCCTGATCTGGGAGCAGCCGAGAACCCTGAGCTGAGAGGAGTTAAGTACTCCTGTCCCAGATAGGATGGGGAATTTCAGAGGTAAGCTACGATACAAATCATCATTTTCCTTTTGCTTCCGGGGGACCCGCGGATTTGGTTTGCCGAAGCACATTTGTTTTCTGATTTACCCCCACTCTGCTCGGGTGGGCAGTTTCCCAACCTTTAATTTATTTTCAAGGAAATGTGTCACGAGTCGTATTGCATTGCCTCAGTCTTCCTATGTTTCACTCTGAATTTATGACGTTGGCTTTGGTTGTACTCATCTGTTTGTTGGAGAGTTATGTTACATGTTCTCCGTAAAAAGTAATACTATTAATTTCAAGAGCGCTGCTGCATGTAAAGTGCATTCTGAAAGTATTCAGACTAGAGTTCGACCGATTATGATTTTTCAGAGCTGATACTTTCTACCGATTATTGGAGGACCAAAAAAAAGCCGATACCGATCAATCTGCCGATTAAAAACAAATGTATTTGTAATAATGACAATTACAACAATACTGAATGAACACTTATTTTAACTTAATATAATACATCAATAAAATCAATTTAGCCTCAAATAAATAATGAAACATGTTCAATTTGGTTTAAATAATGCAAAAAGCAAGAGTTGGAGAAGAAAGTAAAAGTGCAATATGTGCCATGTAAAAAAGTTCCTTGCTCAGAACATGAGAACATATGAAAGCTGGTGGTTCCTTTTAACATGAGTCTTCAATATTCCCAGGTAAGACGTTTTAGGTTGTAGTTATTATAGGAATTATAGGACTATTTCTCGCTATACCATTTGTATTTCATATATCTTTGACTATTGGATGTTCTTATAGGCACTTTAGTATTGCCAGTGTAACAGTATAGCTTCCGTCCCTCTCCTCGCTCCTACCTGGGCTCGAACCAGGAACACATTGACAACAGCCACCCTCGAAGCAGCGTGACCCATCGCTCCACAAAGGCAGCGGCCTTTGCAGAGCAAGGGGAACAACCACTCCAAGTCTCAGAGCGAGTGACGTTTGAAACGCTATTAGTGCGCACCCTGCTAACAAGCTAGCCATTTCACTTCGGTTACACCAGCCTCATCTCGGGAGTTGATAGGCTTGAAGTCATAAACAGCTCAATGCTTGAAGCACAGCGAAGAGCTGCTGGCAAAACGCACAAAAATGCAGTTTGAAGGAATGCTTATGTAACAGAATAACTTTACGTCCGTTCCCGTCGCCCATACCCGGGCGCGAACTAGGGACCCTCTGCACACATCGACAACAGTCACCCACGAAGCATCGTTACCCATCGCTCCACAAAAGCCGCGGCCCTTGCAGAGCAAGGGGAACTACTACTTCAAGGTCTCAGAGCAAGTGACGTAACCGATTGCAACGCTAGCTAGTGCGCACCGCTAACTAAGCTAGCCATTTCACATCCGTTACACTTACAAGCCTCCTGCTGCCTACCACCGCTCAGTCAGACTGCTCTATCAAATCATAGACTTAATTATAACACAATAACACACAGAAATACGAGCCGTAGGCCATTAATATGGTCGAATCCGGAAACGTATTCTTTCAGTGAAATACGGAACCGTTCCGTATTTTATCTAACGGGTGGCATCCATAAGTCTAAATATTCCTGTTACATTGCACAATCTTCAATGTTATGTCATAATTACGTAAAATTATGGCAAATTAGGCGGCCCAAACGGTTGCATATACCCTGACTCTGCGTGCAATGAACGCAAGAGAAGTGACACAATTTCACCTGGTTAATATTGCCTGCTTAACCTGGATTTCTTTTAGCAAAATATGCAGGTTTAAAAATATATACTTCTGTGCATTGATTTTAAGAAAGGCATTGATGTTTATGGTTAGGTACAGTCGTGCAACAAATGCGCTTTTGTTAAATCATCCCACGTTTGGCGAAGTTGGCTGTCTTTGTTAGGAAATAGTCTTCACAGAGTTCGCAACGAGCCAGGTTAGCAGGCAATATTGACTAAATATGCAGGTTTAAAAATATATACTTGTGTATTGATTTTAAGAAAGGCATTGATGTTTATGGTTAGGTACACATTGGAGCAAGACAGTCCTTTTTCGTGAATACGCACTGCATCGATTATATGCAATGCAGGACACTCTAGATAAACTAGTAATATCATCAACCATGTGTAGTTAACTAGTGATTATGATTGATTGTTTTTTTATAAGATAAGTTTAATGCTAGCTAGCAACTTACCTTGGCTTCTTACTGCATTCGCGTAACAGGCAGTCTCCTCGTGGAGTGCAATGTAATCAGGTGGTTAGAGCATTGGACTAGTTAACTGTAAGGTTGCAAGATTGAATCCCCGAGCTGACAAGGTAAAAATCTGCCATTCTGCCCCTGAACAAGGCAGTTAACCTACCGTTCCTAGGCTGTCATTGAAAATAAGAATGTGTTCTTAACTGACTTGCCTAGGTAAATAAAGGATAAATATAGGTGTAAAAATAAAATGAAAATCGGCCAAATCGGTGTCCAAAAATACCGATTTCCGATTGTTATGAAAACCTGAAATCGGCCCTAATTAATCCTCCATTCCGATTAATCAGTCGACCTCTAATTCAGACCCCTTCACTTTTTCTACATTTTATTACGTTACAGCCTTATTCTAAAATGGATTCAATCATTTTTCCCTCTCTTTAATCTACACACAATACCCCGTAATGACAAAGCAAAAACAGGTTTTAATACATTTTGTATAAAAAAAATGAAAAACTAATATCACATTTACATAAGTTTTCAGACCCTTTACTCAGTACTTTGTTGAAGCACCTTTGGCAGCAATTACAGCCTCAAGTCTGATTGGGTATGACACTACAAGCTTGGCGCACCTGTATTTGGGGAGTTTCTCTAATTCTTCTTTGCAGATTCTCTCAAGCTCTGTTGTGTTGAATGGTGAGCATCTCTGCACAGCTATTTTCAGGTCTCTCCAGAGATGTTTGAACGGGTTCAATTCCGGGCTCTGGTTGGACCACTCAAGGACATTCAGATACTTGTCCCAAAGCAACTCCTGCATTGTCTTGGTTGTGTGCTTAGGGTTGTTGTACTGTTGGAAGGTGAACCTTCGCCCCAGTCTGAGGTCCTGAGCGCTCTGGAGCAGGTTTTCATCAAGGATCTCTCTACTTTGTATCCTTTCATCTTTCCCTCGACCCTGACTAGTCTCCCAGTCCCTGCCACTGAAAAACATCCCCACACCATGATGCAGCCACCACCATGCTTCACCGTAAGGATGGTATTGGCCAGGTGATGAGGGGTGCCTGGTTCCCTCCAAATGTGACACTTGGAATTCAGGCCAAAAAGTTCAATCTTGGTTTCATCAGACCAGAGAATCTTGTTTTTCATGGTCAGAGTCCTTTAGGTGCCTTTTGGCAAACTCCAAGCGGGCTGTCATGTGCTCTTTTACTAAGGTGTGGCTTCCGTCTGGCCCCTCTACCATAAAGGCCTGATTGTCAGAGTGCTACAGAGATGGTTGTCCTTCTGGAAGGTTCTCCCATCTCCACAGAGGAACTTTGTGCACTGTCAACCGTGGGACCTTATATAGACATGTGTGTGCCTTTCCAAATCATGTCCAGTCAATTGACCAATCAACATCTCAATAGAAACAGGATGCACCTGAGCTCAAATTCGAGTCTCATAGCAAAGAGTCTGAATACTTCTGTAAATAAGGTATTTCTTTAAAATAAATTGTAATACATTTGCAAAAATGTCTTAAAACCTGTTTTTGCTTTGTCATTATGGGGTATTGTGTGTAGATTGACGAGAAAAATATATAATTGAATCCATTTTAGAATATGGCTGTAACGTAAAGTGATGGCGTCTGAATACTTTTCGAATGCACTGAACATGCACACTGAACATGCACACTGTACATGCACAAAGGCCATTCCAGATACTTTGTCTGTGGTGACAAAAGCAGACTTGTTTTTCTCACTGACAGGGACATGCTAGCTGAATGGCATTCTCTCTAATCCTTTCCATAGTATAGGGTTTCAACAGAAACCGACTGAGCCCTGACTACTCTTGCTGGGTTGGTCTCTTCTGCCAGTTTAAAAAAAAGAAATCCTGGACAATGCTGTCTTTTTTTGCTCTTGTTTTTGTAACTGTCTTGACTCGGGGAGCAGGGAGAAGGAGCACACTCAAATTGAAACTGCAACTCTCTAGTTTCTTGTCACTGCTCTATTTCATAGAAACTAATGACAAGAGATTCTCCTTGGGACAAAAGGGTGTGTAACAACTCGGGGGGGGTGCTTTCCTCTGTTTGACACATTTCTGTAACCCTGCTACCAACATGCCTGCTTGTAGTAATATCCCATGTCTGCCTTCATTAACCAGACACGTGATCCGATCAGCTGTCACCATGAAATACTCACGCCTCTGTGTGGTGACAACATGCTAGAATACCACGGGGTCACATATCGGCCAAATGTCTGCGGGACCTACCACACGTAGCAGGGCTAGCCTGGCTAGTCTTCGCAGGACAGGAGCTTCCCATCCAGGGCTTGTCTGTCTCTACTGTAAACAGCCCAGTGATCCTCTCTGCTGGCTTGCTGGCTGTCAGCCTGTGTTAACTGATTCATGTACTTGGTATGTTGTGGTGTGTGTGCGCCTCCAGTAGTAATGTACTTCATAACTTTAATAGTGTATGGCACTTTTGGCATAATACGCCAGAACGACTCCACCAATCACCAGCTGACTACCATAATGAATGAGGTATATTAAAAGAGACAGTTTCATGGAGGTCTTATTGAGTTATGCTGGGAGGGGTGGTGCTCTGGTTGGTGTAAAGGTATTGCTTAATGACGCTTTCCAGAAGCCAATATCTGGGCAGAAATTGACCGGCATTGGCCCTGGTGCTTAACCATCCTGTCTGGCTCAACAGGCTCCTTCAGGTAAATATTAATCAAAGAACGGCCTTCCCATACATTCCCCTGGTGTTTGGCCTGTCAACAATTATAATGAAGGCCACAACTACTTGCGCTCTGACTTTTTCATTTCAATCCTGTCGCCCAGGACCGAGGTAAGAAGAAGAACGTGTTATCTCTTCCTTACGTGTTTTCCTCTGTGGTGCCGCCGCACGCTCAGGGAATTGTGGGAAGTCGAATTTCCTTTTTGGACACTTGAAGATGTTGTGTGTTTGTCTGGGTTGTTTTTTTTTGTTTTTTTTAATGAGTTTGACACATATCATCACTGAAGTTATTTGTTGCGTTAAGTCCATATGGAATTGACTCGCTGGCTGTCTATCTTTGGAATGATCCATCTGGCATGCGTGGGTGTGTCTATGTGTGTGTTAGCTTACTGTTTTAGTATTGTCAGTGAATATATGACCAGATTGTGTACTAAGTGGGTTCTGTGCACACTTGCGTGCTTGTGTGTCTTATTGTATCTATCGACTGTGCCAATGGTCTTTGGATGGTATGGTCGTGTGTAGTGTGCACGCAACGACACACATATGTCCACATGTATGTGCCACGAGGACCATGTTGGGTGACCAGATTGTTTGTGTGCCTACAGGAGGAATGCCAGCTCCTGAGCAGAGCCCAGTGACGGAGGAGGGGCTTCTGCTGACCGTCAGAGAGGGAACCCAACACACCAACAGGAACATGGAGGCTGACACCACCGCCAACAACATCCTGGCCTCCGTCAAAGAGCAGGTACAGCAAATCCAATAGCACCTATCTTACTGTATCATTGCACAGAGCAGGAACACAAACCTCTGTCACACCTCTCGCACTGTAACACAGCCCGATAGAAGGTACACAAACCTCTGTCACACCAACCATATTGCACCACTGCTAAAGAGCAGGTACAGTCAGGCTGTACTTTATCCCTGCAATCTTAGACACACCCACGCTGTATCAACAGTGGTACTATCGTTTACCTAGTGCGAGCTGGCCCAGATCACTGTAGAAAGTGCCTTGTCAAGAGGTTGTCGTTTTTACCATGACATTTATCACGAGACTCTTCGCAACCGTTTGTGAACACAGCTAACAAGCTCAGAATGCTTTGTCCTTTGACCATTAGCCGTCAGTCCTAGCTGGCGGTCGGTAGGAACCGGGGACCAAGTTATGTCCGGCGGTGCTGCGTGTCCACAATCATGAGAGCCATCTAGTGCAAACAGAGAGATTAGCCATCTGTGTCAGGACACGCTCTGACTCACAGTCCTCCCTCTGCTGCTCTCTCGCTCTCCCCCTTCCTCCCTGGCAGCGCGTCACACTCCCATTGTTTACCCAAGTCAACAGGAAGGAGAGTTCCATTGGAGAGCACCTGTCAATGTCACTTCCTTCCCCCGGAGTGCTCATCTGCCTGGCCGCTCCTCCTTAGGCTTAGTCAGGACAAGAAGGCAGTAAGTGAGGCAGGGAGGGAGAGAGAGAGAGAGAGAGAGGAGAGAGAGAGAGAGAGAGAGAGAGAGAGAGAGAGAGAGAGAGAGAGAGAGAGAGAGAGAGAGAGAGAGAGAGAGAGAGAGAGAGAGAAAGAGAAAGAAAGTGACCGAGGGAGAGAGAGAGAGAAGAGGAAGAGAATGGCAGAGAGGAAGAGAGAGAGAGAGAGAGAGAGAGAGAGGAAGAGAGAGTAGCCATAGAGAGTTCTGTACTTTAAAACGCTGGATGGAGACATGCCTCGGAGGCAATTCTTGTTTGGGATTTGGGAGAGTGTAAATTAATCCGTCCTCAGTGTTTAAAAGGAGTTGGAGAGAGAGACAGAGGGAGGGAAAGGAGGAGGAAACCGGGTGCCTTGTGGAGGTCGCCGTTGTTGTTGGGGTTGTAGTTATTTTCCTGGTTCTGCATGAGTCTTTCCTGTGATTGTGAGGCGGCAGACCTTCGAGGGATCCTGCCTGGTTTAAACATGCTAACCTGTGCCTGTGGACAGGCTTATGACGAGTGCTTGCATGGTGAGTCAGTATGCTAACCCCCCCCTATATTTCTGTTAAAACTTCTCCATGTGCGTCTTCACCCTGCTCTGCCCAATGCCCAAACAAGGACAGGCTGGCCAGGATTTCTTTGATTGCGTTCTCTGTTCATTTTGGAGTTGTGCCTCCTCCGCTCCTGACTGCTAATGAGCCAGAGAGTGTTTGATGTTAATGTCAGGGTTTTCAGACGGGAACTGCTAGTTATTCCCGGGCCGCGTCCCAAATGGCATCCTATTCGCTATGTAGTGCACTACTTTTGACCAGAGCCAATCACGCACTGCATTGGTAACAGGGTGCTATTTGGGACGCTGTCTGGCTTTGCTGCTCCCTCTTTAGTCTTTACTGTTCTCTGACCCACTATCTGTGTGACACCTCCATAATAGCTTATTACAGCCACCATTTCAGCTTATTACAGCCACCATTTCAACTTATTACAGCCACCATTTCAGCTTATTACAGCCACCATTTTTTTGCTCTTTCACACTCATCTCACTCAGAGACTTTGGGAGTTTTATTTCGTCTCTTGTTAAGACCTCGAAAGGTTTTTGAAATTAACTTAACTCTCTGGCCGTTACCGAATACCCGTACTTGCTTTCCAAATATTAGACTGTTTGAGTATGCGAAAATAGCATGCAACATAAAAATTAAAAAATCAAGTATACTTTAAATGCCCGGATGTCATACTCTTTTCTGCTTTGACAACAGCTGATTAATAATGTATGGGGATGCGCTTCCGAAATCAACGAATAACGGGGAAACAAAGCAATCGCAAATGACGCGTTCTCAGCTGCGAAAATGGAGTATATGTGAATTTTCAAAAATCGAGTCTGTTTTAAATCGAGTATGGTTTAAGAATGGTTTAAATGCCAGGATGTAATACTCATTTCGGCTCTTCATCTGGTGGAATTCGATGCACACTTTTACACAATGCATTGGAAGAGTTGGGCTGCGAGTGACAAGCCCTAGCGCTCTTCAAGTAGCCAAACAATAGTGAAGCTTCTGTGGTGGTATTCAAATGCAAGCCAAGTATTTTTTGTTCTCCTTAATCACGAGAATTGCATCGTAGGCTACATCTTTGAAAACAGAAGTCTTTTTTAAAAGCGGGTTTCTGTTTTTCCTCATTGAATTTTGTTTTTGTTTTGTTCTCTTGGCCCTCGTCATCGCTTTTAAACTAAATCTTTCGATTTCTGAATGTGTCGGCACCGGAGATTCGGAATGTGGATACGATATTGATGTCATGTTTATCAGGCGTTTTGATTTGAACATGTGGATTGTTTTAGTTTTATAGGCTACCTATTTAATTATTTAGTTTACGTATGTAACAGCACTTTGGTTTCATGAATAAATATGTTGAAATGGAACCAAATGATCTGTTTCTGTCTTCAGTCCTGTTTCAATAGGATAGATGGGCAAAATCAAATCAAATCAAATTGTATTTGTCACAAGAGTGTCAATTTGTCGGTCCTCCTTTTCCTGTAGTCCACAATCATCTTCTTTGTCTTGATCATGTTAAGGGAGAGGTTGTTATCCTGGCACCACACTGCCAGGTCTCTGACCTCCTCCCTATAGGCTGTCTCATTGTTGTCGGGGATCAGGCCTATCACTGTTGTGTTGTCAGCAAACTTAATGATGGTGTTGGAGGTGTGCATGATCATGCAGTCATGAGTGAACAGGCAGTACAGGAGGGGACTGAGCACGCACCCCTGAGGGGCCCCCATGTTACGGATCAGCGTATCAGATGTGTTGTTACCTACCCTTACCACCTGGGGACGGCCCTTCAGGAAGTCCAGGATCCAGTTGCAGAGGGAGGTGTTTAGTCCCAGGGTCCTGAGCTTAGTGATGAGCTTTGTGGGCACTATGGTGTTGAACGATGAGCTGTAGTCAATGAATAGCATTCTCATCTAGGTATTCCTTTTGTCCAGGTGGAAAGAGCAGTGTGGAGTGCAATAGAGATTGCACCATCTGTGGATCTGTTGGGGCGGTATGCAAATTGGAGTGTGTCTAGGGTTTCTGGGATAATGGTTTTGATGTGAGCCATGACCAGCCTTTCAAAGCACTTCATGGCTACAGACGTGAGTGCTACGGATCGGTAGTCATTTAGGCAGGTTACCTTAGTGTTTATGGACACAGGGAGACTATGGTGGCCTGCTTGAAACATGTTGGCTAAAGTATATATATATATATATATATATATATATATATATATATATATATATATATATATATATATATATATATATATATATATATAGTACAAATGTGATAGTTTGCCTATAACCAGCCTGAGTAGGCCTATAACTCCATTCCTATTTTATTCAGAGTTTAGAGAAATTAATCAGTTACACAGGTGGGCCCAGGTGACAATAAATAAAATCAAAAGCTTACCTTAAGAGTTCTAGTGTTGTGTTGGATAGTCATTGCCAGCTAGCTAACATTTGAGCCTGGTGTTTGAGTAGACTAAACTAGCTATCTGCATTTGCTAGCAAAGTGAAAGTGAAAAAAAGCTCTCTCCCTCATTCTCTCTCTCTCATTGAGTCATCTACTCATCACATTTTATGCACTTCAGCGCTAACTTGCTGTAGCTTATGCTTTCAGTACTAGATTCATTTGCTGATCCTTTGGGTGGACAACATGTCAGTTCATGCAGCAAGAGCTCTGATAGGTTGGAGGACGTCCTCCGGAAGTTGTGTACGTTTATAGAAGGGGATGAGAACCAAGAACCTCCTAGGTATTGTATGGAAGTCAATGTAGGAGCTAGCTGTCGTCTGGCTAAACCATGGTGCTACCCTACAGAGTGCTGTTGAGGCAACTGTAGACCTTCATTGCAAAATAGTAGTTTCATTTAAAAATTATAACTTTTTTAACATTTTACTATTTTTATGAAATTCACTTAGGATGATTTTTTTATTTGACCTTTATTTAACTAGGCAAGTCAGTTAAGAACAAATTCTTATTTTCAATGACGGCCTAGGAACAGTGGGTTAACTTGCTTGTTTAGGGGCAGAGCGACAGATTTGTACCTTGTCAGCTCGGGGGTTTGAACTTGCAACCTTCCGGTTACTAGTCCAACGCTCTAACCACTAGGCTACCCTGCCGTCCTCCTTTTAGTACGCTGTTATGGGTATTCAGACATGGCCTCTCTCTCTAATATTTATTATCTTATTGTAATTTAATTTAGCTGAGCGGGTGTTTTTGTATATAATCTAAGACCTACTTTCTTATCAATTACTTCTGAAGTGGAATGAAGCTGGAGACTGAAGGGAAGCCACAGAATGGCACTCAGCCAGTCAACTTCTCATATTCTGTGAATTCAGCAAAACCCCCATGTTTTTTAATGCTTTTTCTGCCACATTAGCAAGGTTATCCCTGTGAACTGAGCGCTGGAGCACTGTATTGTGGGCTTAAGACAATAACACAGTGAATCATCACAGTGAAACGTGAGCCTTTTTTCTCTCAATTCGAAAGCTTAGGCTACCCTTAAGTTAGTAAAGGCAACATGGAAAATGTGGTAGAATATGCGAGAACAGAAGAAAAGTGTACTCCTACTCCCAATCTGATGTGCGGGGGAAAGCTGGCTGATTCAGAGTTATCCTCTACTATGGACGTTGTCCTGCACGGCCGAAGGGTCCAATATGCCCTGCAATAATGAAAGGCAGGAAAAGAGGAGGAAGTTGCTGTATGCGTTCATCCAGACTCCTCCTCTCCGGAGCAGCCTAGTTTACGACTTAATCACCTCAGCCTGGCCTGGGTGACACTGGGTGTAACTAAGTCAACAACCCAAGAGGAATTCTTTAAGCTGTAATGTAGCCTAGTCTAGCCTAGCCAGACTTAACAAATGTGCTCGCATACTCCCTTAAAATACCTTCACTTTAAGAATGTGTAAAAAGCGGCAATATTAATGCCCATAATTTTGAAATGGATGTTGGGCGAGAATGTGTCCACATACTTTTGGTCATGAAGTATATATATGTATGTATGTATGTATGTATGTATGTATGTATGTATGTATGTATGTATGTATGTATGTATGTATGTATGTATGTATGTATGTATGTATGTATGTATGTATGTATGTATGTATGTATGTATGTATGTATGTATGTATGTATGTATGTATGTATGTGTGTGTGTGTGTGTGTGTGTGTGTGTGTGTGTGTGTGTGTGTGTGTGTGTGTGTGTGTGTGTGTGTGTGTGTGTGTGTGTGTGTGTGTGTGTGTGTATGTATGTATGTATGTGTGTGTGTGTGTGTGTGTGTGTATGTGTGTGTGTATGTGTGTATGTGTGTATGTGTGTATGTGTGTATGTGTGTATGTATGTATGTATGTATGTATGTATGTATGTATGTATGTATGTATATAAAGAGACAGATCTAGATTCAAATATCTCTGTCTAAAAAACATACACCCCTCTGAGTGGTAAAGTGTAAAGACAACAGCTCTCCCACACCACATGTTCCTGCAATAATTATCTTAATACCAGTAGACAGTGATTTAGATGAGAAGCTCCTGTAAGGGTTGTGGTGCCATTCACAGCAGACAAGGAGGAAGTTGAGCTGAGCATGCATTATAATGCTCCCTCCCTCCCTCTCAATTCAAGGGGCTTTATTGGCATGAGAAACATATGTTAACATTGCCAAAGCAAGTGAAGTAGATAATATACAAAAGTGAAATAAACAACAAAAATGAACTGTAAACATCACACTCACAGAAGTTCTCTCTCTCTCTCTCTCTCTCTCTCTCTCTCTCTCTCTCTCTCTCTCTCTCTCTCTCTCTCTCTCTATCTCTCTCTATTTTCCATTACATTACATTACATTTAAGTCATTTAGCAGACGCTCTTATCCAGAGCGACTTACAAATTGGTGCATTCACCTTATGACATCCAGTGGGACAGTCACTTAACAATAGTGCATCTAAAACTTAGGGGGGGTGGGGTGAGAGGGATTACTTAACCTATCCTAGGTATTCCTTAAACAGGTGGGGTTTCAGGTGTCTCCGGAAGGTGGTGATTGACTCCGCTGTCCTGGCGTCGTGAGGGAGTTTGTTCCACCATTGGGGGGCCAGGGCAGCGAACAGTTTTGACTGGGCTGAGCGGGAGCTGTACTTCCTCAGTGGTAGGGAGGCGAGCAGGCCAGAGGTGGATGAACGCAGTGCCCTTGTTTGGGTGTAGGGCCTGATCAGAGCCTGGAGGTACTGAGGTGCCGTTCCCCTCACAGCTCCGTAGGCAAGCACCATGGTCTTGTAGCGGATGCGAGCTTCAACTGGAAGCCAGTGGAGAGAACGGAGGAGCGGGGTGACGTGAGAGAACTTGGGAAGGTTGAACACCAGACGGGCTGCGGCGTTCTGGATGAGTTGAAGGGGTTTAATGGCACAGGCAGGGAGCCCAGCCAACAGCGAGTTGCAGTAATCCAGACGGGAGATGACAAGTGCCTGGATTAGGACCTGCGCCGCTTCCTGTGTGAGGCAGGGTCGTACTCTGCGGATGTTGTAGAGCATGAACCTACAGGAACGGGCCACCGCCTTGATGTTAGTTGAGAACGACAGGGTGTTGTCCAGGATCACGCCAAGGTTCTTGGCGCTCTGGGAGGAGGACACAATGGAGTTGTCAACCGTGATGGCGAGATCATGGAACGGGCAGTCCTTCCCCGGGAGGAAGAGCAGCTCCGTCTTGCCGAGGTTCAGCTTGAGGTGGTGATCCGTCATCCACACTGATATGTCTGCCAGACATGCAGAGATGCGATTCGCCACCTGGTCATCAGAAGGGGGAAAGGAGAAGATTAATTGTGTGTCGTCTGCATAGCAATGATAAGAGAGACCATGTGAGGTTATGACAGAGCCAAGTGACTTGGTGTATAGCGAGAATAGGAGAGGGCCAAGAACAGAGCCCTGGGGGACACCAGTGGTGAGAGCGCGTGGTGAGGAGACAGATTCTCGCCACGCCACCTGGTAGGAGCGACCTGTCAGGTAGGACGCAATCCAAGCGTGGGCCGCGCCAGAGATGCCCAACTCGGAGAGGGTGGAGAGGAGGATCTGATGGTTCACAGTATCGAAGGCAGCCGATAGATCTAGAAGGATGAGAGCAGAGGAGAGAGAGTTAGCTTTAGCAGTGCGGAGCGCCTCCGTGATACAGAGGAGAGCAGTCTCAGTTGAATGACTAGTCTTGAAACCTGACTGATTTGGATCAAGAAGGTCATTCAGAGAGAGATAGCGGGAGAGCTGGCCAAGGACGGCACGTTCAAGAGTTTTGGAGAGAAAAGAAAGAAGGGATACTGGTCTGTAATTGTTGACATCGGAGGGATCGAGTGTAGGTTTTTTCAGAAGGGGTGCAACTCTCGCTCTCTTGAAGACGGAAGGGACGTAGCCAGCGGTCAGGGATGAGTTGATGAGCGAGGTGAGGTAAGGGAGAAGGTCTCCGGAAATGGTCTGGAGAAGAGAGGAGGGGATAGGGTCAAGCGGGCAGGTTGTTGGGCGGCCGGCCGTCACAAGACGCGAGATTTCATCTGGAGAGAGAGGGGAGAAAGAGGTCAGAGCACAGGGTAGGGCAGTGTGAGCAGAACCAGCGGTGTCGTTTGACTTAGCAAACGAGGATCGGATGTCGTCGACCTTCTTTTCAAAATGGTTGACGAAGTCATCTGCAGAGAGGGAGGGGGGGGGAGGGGGCGGAGGATTCAGGAGGGAGGAGAAGGTGGCAAAGAGCTTCCTAGGGTTAGAGGCAGATGCTTGGAATTTAGCGTGGTAGAAAGTGGCTTTAGCAGCAGAGACAGAGGAGGAAAATGTAGAGAGGAGGGAGTGAAAGGATGCCAGGTCCGCAGGGAGGCGAGTTTTCCTCCATTTCCGCTCGGCTGCCCGGAGCCCTGTTCTGTGAGCTCGCAATGAGTCATCGAGCCACGGAGCGGGAGGGGAGGACCGAGCCGGCCTGGAGGATAGGGGACATAGAGAGTCAAGGGATGCAGAGAGGGAGGAGAGGAGGGTTGAGGAGGCAGAATCAGGTGATAGGTGGGAGAAGGTTTGAGCGGAGGGAAGAGATGATAGGATGGAAGAGGAGAGAGTAGCGGGGAGAGAGAGCGAAGGTTGGGACGGCGCGATACCATCCGAGTAGGGGCAGTGTGGGAGGTGTTGGATGAGAGCGAGAGGGAAAAGGATACAAGGCAGTGGTCGGAGACTTGGAGGGGAGTTGCAATGAGGTTAGTGGAAGAACAGCATCTAGTAAAGATGAGGTCGAGCGTATTGCCTGCCTTGTGAGTAGGGGGGAAGGTGAGAGGGTGAGGTCAAAAGAGGAGAGGAGTGGAAAGAAGGAGGCAGAGAGGAAAGAGTCAAAGGTAGACGTGGGGAGGTTAAAGTCGCCCAGAACTGTGAGAGGTGAGCCGTCCTCAGGAAAGGAGCTTATCAAGGCATCAAGCTCATTGATGAACTCTCCGAGGGAACCTGGAGGGCGATAAATGATAAGGATGTTAAGCTTGAAAGGGCTAGTAACTGTGACAGCATGGAATTCAAAGGAGGCGATAGACAGATGGGTAAGGGGAGAAAGAGAGAATGACCACTTGGGAGAGATGAGGATCCCGGTGCCACCACCCCGCTGACCAGACGCTCTCGGGGTGTGCGAGAACACGTGGGCGGACGAAGAGAGAGCAGTAGGAGTAGCAGTGTTGTCTGTGGTGATCCATGTTTCCGTCAGTGCCAAGAAGTCGAGGGACTGGAGGGAGGCATAGGCTGAGATGAACTCTGCCTTGTTGACCGCAGATTGGCAGTTCCAGAGGCTACCGGAGACCTGGAACTCCACGTGGGTCGTGCGCGCTGGGACCACCAGAGTAGGGTGGCCGCGGCCACGCGGTGAGGAGCGTTTGTATGGTCTGTGCAGAGAGGAGAGAACAGGGATAAACAGACACATAGTTGACAGGCTACAGAAGAGGCTACGCTAATGCAAAGGAGATTGGAATGACAAGTGGACTACACGTCTCGAATGTTCAGAAAGTTAAGCTACGTAGCAAGAATCTTATTGACTAAAATGATTAAAATGATACAGTACTGCTGAAGTAGGCCAGCTGGCAGTGGGTGCGTTGTTGACACTACACTAATCAAGTCGTTCCGTTGAGTGTAATAGTTTCTGCAGTGTTGCTATTCGGGGGCTAGCAGTGTTGTTTACGTTACGTTGCGTTAAAAGAACGACAATAGATGGCTAGCGAACCTAGAAAATCGCTCTAGACTACACAATTATCTTTGATACAAAGACGGCTATGTAGCTAGCTAAGTAGCTAGCTACGATCAAACAAATCAAACCGTTGTACTGTAATGAAATGAAGTGAAAATGTGATACTACCTGTGAATGCGACCGGGTTGTTGAGTTCTATACAGAAGACGTTGGCTAGCGTTGGCTAGCTAGCAGAGTCACCTACGTTAAGGACGACAAATAGCTGGCTAGCTAACCTCGGTAAATTAAGATAATCACTCTAAGACTACACACTCTAAACCTAAACAACACAATTATCTTGGATACGATGATACGAAGACAGCAAAGACAGCTATGTAGCTAGCTAACACTAAACTAATCAAATCGTTCAGTTGAGTGTAATAGTTTCTCCAGTGCAGCTAATCAGTGGACGTTAGCTAGCTGGCTAGTGAAGACTACGTTAGGACGGCGAAATACGATAATTACGCAATTATCTTTGATACAAAGACGGCTATGTAGCTAGCTGAGAAGAAATTGCTAAGATAAGACAAATCAAACCGTTGTGATATAATGAAATATAATGAACCTCTCTCTCTCTCTCTCTCTCTCTCTCTCTCTCTCTCTCTCTCTCTCTCTCTCTCTCTCTCTCTCTCTCTCTCTCTCAATTTCCCTCTCTCTCTTTTCCCTGACCCCTAAACCCAACCCTTAACCTAACTCTAACCGTAACCCCAAAACCCTAACCCTGAACCTAACCCCAAAGCCTAAAAAAGCCTTTTCCTTGTGGGGACCGGTGTAATGGCCCCACAATTGTCCTTGTTTTACTATCGTTGTGAGGACTTCCGGTCCCCACAAGGATAGTAAATCCAAACCACACACACACACACACACGCGCACACACACACACAAACACACACACACACACACGCACACGCACGCGCACACGCACACGCACACACACACACACACACACACACACACACACACACACACACACACACACACACACACACACACACACACACACACACACACACACACACACACACACACACACACAGACAGAATTTCCTCTGCAGCTGGTATGTGGTGTAGTAAAGCACTGCTCGGGGGGGGGGGGGGGGGGTTGTCCTTGCTTTGAGTGCTCAAAATGTGACGACCTCTTTAAGCAACGAAAAGCAAACCCGAAAAATGGCCCTCTTGAGATCACAATGCAATGCTTCCTCCATCCTCCGTTCTGGCAGACTAATCCAAATGACCTCTGTGTGGACCTGTGTTTCTTGGAGCTGGAGAAGTCAAAGAAATACAATCATTTGGCCGTTGACTAAAAGGCAGGCTTTGACCTTTTTTGTGGAATCTCTACATCTGCTGCTGGGAAAAAAGCAGGAGTTAGGTTCAAATTGCCATGACGGCAGAAGCCATTCCACCACTGCGGAGGGACTAAGGCCTCTAAATACAATCGACTAGGAAGCTAGCTACCTCTGGCCTGTGACAGGCCAGGAGAAATCTGAAAGCATTCCCGCCTCGATTATAGCCATAAAATAAATGGAAGCCCTTCTTGGAGCAATTATCCTATGGGACCGGAGAGTGAGAGAGGGAGAGATAGACAGATAGAGAGAACAGAGCAGTGGCTGCAGCCTGCGGGCTGTTTCATTGGCCTGTTCAGCAGGAGCCTGATGTCACTGCAGTGGCTGACTGACTGGCAGAACGGAAGGCAGATAATATGCTGCCAACGTGACATGATGGAGGGGGGCAGTGTGTACTAGGCTGACCCTGGCACACTCAGGTCTGTCTGTCTGTTTCAACCCAGCCCAGGGACAACCCTCTCCTTTCCTCTGTCTCTCCATCACAGTCCTCCTCATCAGTGTCATCAGTAGTAGGCAGGAAGGCATCAAAAGCAGTGTGACAAAAACCAGGTACCAGTGCGACTGCGACTAGAGCTGTTGTGGGGACTGTATTACCCCCACGCCGGCGCTCGCGAGTCATGAAGGCAGTCATATTCCACGTGACCTTTTAGTCACGGTAATTGGGCTTCTCCAAGCTCTGATGCTGCTGATGGTCATTAGAAGCTTACCAAACTTGCTAACTTCCTGGTACTCAGCATTCCATTGTCCCTATAATCACACTGACATCAATGCAAATGTGATCAAAAATCGAATCAAACACTCCATGAGAGCCCATGTGCTCATGTTGCGCAACATTTCTATAGGCTATGCAATTGTGGGAGAAAACAGAGTGATGGCCTCTATTAAAAAGAGGAGGATAGGCTAGGCTTACTATATTTATTTCTCAACTTTCCTAATATAAAGCACATTACCTATCTTTACAACAGGAGTATAGCCTACCTGGCTGGCATGAAAATTAACCACAGGAAAAGTGTCCTCCATTCACTAATTAAGTGCATTAAGACCATAGATAACGTGTATTTTTTCCCCTGCCCTTATTTGCTTGAGAGATGCCAATCTCTTGACAGCACAGAGCCCAGACTCTCCCACCAACGAGTACTGATGTAGGCTGAACTAACACTGCAGGTCGGCTTACTTACATCCCTTTATTCACTGCAATAGCAGTATAATGGCAGGATCGAACGTTTCGACATTGCTCTCCTCATAGAGAGACCGTGCCTGGAGCCACATTTTGGAAAATACTTAGCTATCGAGCTACCAGAGGAAATGTATGCTTGTGAGGCCCAGATGAATGGCAGTACAAAAGGAAGAAATTATTGCCCTTCTTTGGCAGTGTTTGGATCTTTGTTGTGTCCTAAAATACACACAGATTGGCTTTTGTGTTGCTTTCATTCAGCTGCAGAAGGCATCATCATCAACAGCAACAGCAGCAGATCATCAGAGCAGCAGCTTTTGTGGTACAGCCAGCCAGGCAGAACAACACAACGGCACAGCAGCCCTCTACGATCAGGCTGTTTTATGTGAGCTTGGAGGATATTGGATGCATCCCAAATGGCACCCTATTCCCTATGTAGTGCACTACTTTTGACCAGAGCACTACGGGTGCTCAAAATTAGTGCACTCCTTAAGGAATAGGGTGCCATTTGGGATGTAGACACCGTCTTCTGATGTGTAGCTTACAAAACCACCTCATCTGCAGTACAGTCTACAGAGAATCATGTGGGTTTTGGAGAGAGACCAACGAATTTGTCTGTGGTCCAATCTCTGTTTGTTCATTTCTCTGTGATAAAACGGCCATTGATAAGATGCAAAATAAGATTAGAGGAATCCTCTTTTGTTCTCGCCCTCCCATAGGGCCCTGGTCAAACATAGTGCATCAGTAGGGAATAGGGTACCATTTGGGATGCAGCCTCTGTTTCTTCCCTTGCAGACAGCCTCTGTGCCAGGCGCTGGCTGTCACTTCAGCAGACACACAGATGACAGCATCTTTAATGGCATTTTAATGATCTAGCCCAAGATGCAACTCCACGTTCATGTTTCCGATGCAGAGAGGAAAACGTCCTTCCTCTTCGTCCATCCTCTTATCTGCGTCACAGATAGGGCTGTTTGCGGTGACCGTATTACCGCCACACCGGCGGTCATGAATCATGAAGGCATGATTCGTTTGTGTGTGTGTTCCCAAACAAGAACAAGTTGCACTGTGGTCCTCTGTAGACCTCCACAAGTCTGGTTCATCCTTGGGTGCAATTTCCAAACACCTGAAGGTACCACGTTCATCTGTACAAACAATAGTATGCAAATATAAACACCATGGGACCACACAGCCGTCATACCGCTCAGGAAGGAGACGTGTTCTGTCTCCTAGAGATGAACGTACTTTGGTGCAAAAAGTGCAAATCAATCCCAGAACAACAGCAAAGGACCTTGTGAAGATGCTGGAGGAAACAGGTACAAAAGTATCTATATCCACAGTAACACGAGTCCTATATCGGCATAACCTGAAAGGCCGCTCAGCAAGTAAGAAGCCACTGCTCCAAAACTGCCATAAAAAAGCCAGACTACGGGTTGCAACTGCACATGGGAATCAACTGCACAAGATCAACTGCACAAGATCATACTTTTTGGAGAAATGTCCTCTGGTCTGATGAAACAAAAATAGAACTGTTTGGTCATAATGACCAACGTAATGTTTGGAGGAAAATTGGGGAGGCTTGCAAGCCGAAGAACACCATCCCAACCGTGAAGCACGGGGGTGGCAGTATCATGTTGTGAGGGTGCTTTGCTGCAGGAGGGACTGGTGCACTTCACAAAATAGATGGCATCATGAGGATGGAAATTATGTGGATATATTGAAGCAACATCTGAAGACATCAGTCTGGAAGTTAAAGCTTGGTCGAAAATGGGTATTCCAAATGGACAATGACCCCAAGCATCCTTCCAAAGTTGTGACAAAATGGCTTAAGGACAACAAAGTCAAGGTATTGGAGTGGACATCACAAAGCCCAGACCTCAATCCTATTGAAAATTTGTGGGCAGAACTGAAAAAGCATGTGCGAGCAAGGAGGCCTACAAACCTGACTCCGTTACACCAGAGTCAGGAGGAATGGGCCAAAATTCACCCAACTTATTGTGGGAAGCTTGTGGAAGGCTACTCGAAACGTTTGACCCAAATGAAACAATTTAAAGGCAATGCTACCAAATACTAATTGAGTGTATGTAAACTTCTGACCCACTGGGAATGTGATGAAAGAAATAAAAGCTGAAATAAATCATTCTTTCTACTATTATTCTGACATTTCACATTCTTAAAATAAAGTGGTGATCCAAACTCTACTAGGATTAAATGTCAGGAATTGTGAAAAACTGAGTTTAAATGTATTTGGCTAAGGTGTATGTAAACTTCTGACTTCAACTGTATATACAGGGAGTACCAGTACCAGATCAATGTGCAGAGGTACCAGGTACTTGAGGCAGATATGTACATGAAGGCATCACAATAGATGAGAGTAAAATAAAGAACAGAGTAGCAGCAGCATATGACGATTGTAAAAGTGTGTGTGAGTGTGCACGTGTGTTTGTGTTTGTCACACCCTGACCATAGAGAGCGTTTTATGTCTCTATTTTGGTTTGGTCAGGGTGTGATTTGGGTGGGCAGTCTATGTTCTAGGATTTTCTATTTCTATGTGTTTGGCCGGGTGTGGTTCTCAATCAGAGGCAGCTGTCTATCGTTGTCTCTGATTGAGAACCATACTTAGGTACCCTTTTCCCCCACCTGTTTTGTGGGAAGTTAACTTTAGCTTTGTTCAGGGCACATAGCCCAAAGCGTCACGGTTTGGTTTTTGTTCTTCGTTTTGTCCGCATCATTTTTTTTAATAAAGAGAAAATGTACGTTTACCATGCTGCACCTTGGTCCAGTCCTTCAACCAGCCGTGACAGTGTTGCGTCGGTGTGCATGTGTTGCGTGAGGATTTTGTGTGGGAGTGACAGTGTAGTGTGTGGGAGTGAGTGTGTCTATGGTGTGTGTGTGTGTGTGTATATATAGTCCAGTAAGTGTGCCGTCAGTGGAAGATAGAGTCAGTACAGATAGCTTGGGTACCATTCTTTGACTATTTATCAGTCTTATGGCTTAGGGGTAGAAGCTCTCTCGGAGTCTGTTGTTTCCGAGGTCCGGTACGCCGGTACCATTTGCCTGGGCGGTAGCAGAGGGAACAGTCTATGGCTTGGGTGGCTGATATCGTGGTCCAGGGAGCTGTCTGCTAGTAATCTAAGTGAACGTCTTCATGTGAGAAGCTAGAGCTCTGAGGATCATATGTACAGTGTATAGAAGACCTTGAATGCCATGCTTCACATAGACTGTCATCAGAGAGGTCGGTTGACACAATGTCAACAGAGATTTGTTTTCTATATGTGAAAATAATGAAACGGAATGTGAGGAATTTGACTGGCTACCCATCCACATCACTCCAGCCATACGCCACGCCCACAAAAGTTTCTTCTCCACTCTCTCGCCTCCCTCCCCGATGATTTCTAGATTGCGAAAACATTCTGATTGTTCTGATTGGTCCCAGAAACCGATGGGTTGGGCCAGATAATGACATGATACTTGATACTCTGATTTGCTAGAGACGATCCAATCCCTAACTAATTTGTTTTCGTACAACGCCCTTCGTTTTGGAGTCACAGAAACGACTTCTAGGGTGTCAATTTCAGACTGAATATATGCAGCGATCGATAGAGCAGCGGAATTCAATTCAGGGCGAGTCGTCAGGCAAGTGATGAATAGCATTCCATGAAATGTTATGAAATTCTTCATATGACTTGAGGTTTTTAGATGAAGTTACTAAGACCTTTTAAGTAGTGTTGTAGGAGGCCTTGAAATCAGTTCTCTTGTTCAGTGCTTAGATTTTCTTGTTCACTTTGCTAGCATAGTGTTATACATATTGCTTACAAATGTCTGTCACTACTGCAGCCTGTACATTCTTCCTCTCAAAATCAGAGTTTTGTCCCAAGGTGACTTTGTGTAGCAGTGATTTCCAGTGAGTAATAATGCTGTCTGTCTGTTTCTCTCTCCCACTCTCTCTCCCTCTCCTCTCTTTCCCTCTCCCTCACTCTCTCTCGTTCTATCTCTCTCTCTCTCTCTCTCTCTCTCTCTCTCTCTCTCTCTCTCTCTCTCTCTCTCTCTCTCTCTCTCTCCCTCTCTCCCTCTCCCTCTCCTCACTCTCTCTCTCTCGGTTCTCTCTCTCTCGGTTCTCTCTCTCTCGCTCTCCCTCTCTCTCACGCTCTCTCTCCCTCTCATCTCTCTCCCTCTCCCTCACTCTCTCTCTTGTTCTCTCTCTCATTCTCCCTCTCTCATCTCTCTCTCTCTTCCTCTCACCTCTCTCTCGTTCTCTCTTTCTCTCTCTTTTTTCTCTTTTCTTTTTTTCTTTCTTTCTTTCTTTCTTTCTTTCTTTCTTTCTTTCTTTCTTTCTTTCTTTCTTTCTGCCTTTTCTCTCTCTCTCTCTCTCTCTCTCTCTCTCTCTCTCTCTCTCTCTCTCTCTCTCTCTCTCTCTCTCTCTCTCTCTCTCTCTCTCTCTCTCTCTCTCTCTCTCTCTATATATATATATATATATATATATATATATATATATATATATATATATAAATATCCCTCCCACATTCAGCTATGTCGTGGGCCTCATTAGAATACGCTAGCAGCCGCACACTGCTGCTGCTAGAGAGCAGAACTGTCAAGCCCCATTGCCACTTAATGAACAAATATGTTTCCAGAGGATTTCTCTCAACCCCCGGTCAAGAAAAAAGCCATCTGCCTTAGTTACGTAAAATGTCCCTAAGCATCCATAATGGAACTGCAGTCCTTTCGGATGACACGAGTCCGTGCCCTCTTCCTGCAGCGCCTGGATCAGATCCGAACCCAGTTTGAGCCCCAAATGGCACCCTATTCCCTGTATAGTTCACTACTTTTGAGCCCCATGGGACACTGAGTGCTGCTGGGCCAGTGCAGCATCAAATAGAGACAGTGAGGAAGTGAGAAATATAAGTCAGATATGATCTCTAGTCTTAATTAAGATTTTGACATTTTCTGGTGCCGGGGCTGGAGCACAGATTGCTGTGATATAACTCACTGTTCCTGTCTGTCTGCTGTATGTGAGTTGAACGTTTTATTAGTCATGTGTACAGGATATCAACGCAATGTTTACTTGCAAGTTCATTTTTGACATTGCAATAATAGGAAATAATAAACGATGAAAATACGAACATATATTAAATGGCTCAGGAGAATAGAATAAACATTTTAGCATAAGTATCATTAAAAACCTTTTAGGGTCACACAGAGTGCTTCTAGGTAGTCTTAAACACGTCTACTTTGAAGCAGAAGTATACATCTCGCACACATGGTTATGGGCTTAAAGAAAGAAGATACCTGTACCATGTCAGATATAGAGTTGACATGTTTTCCATTTTGAATTTGCATCCCAATATTACACTTTAAATACATACATCACAGAAGACTGAAATATAACAAAACCGTTTTTCTTATAACTCGGGAAATTGTGTCACTTCTCTTGCGTTCCATGCAGCAGTTTGGGCCGCCTGGCTCGTTGCGAACTGTGTGAAGTCTATTTATTCCTAACAAAGACCGTAATTAATTTGCCAGAATTGGACATAATTATGACATAACATTGAAGGTTGTACAATATAACAGCAATATTTAGACTTAGGGATGCCGCCCTTTAGATAAAATATGGAACGGTTCCGTATTTCACTGAAAGAATAAATGATTTGTTTTCGAAATGATAGTTTGTTGAATCGACCATATTATTAATGACCAAAGGCTCGTATTTCTGTGTTTTGTTATGTTATAATTAAGTCTATGATTTGATATTTGATAGAGCAGTCTGACTGAGCAATGGTAGGCAGCAGGAGGCTTGTAAGCAGTCATTCAAACAGCACTTTCGTGCGTTTTGCCAGAAACTCTTCGCTGTGCTTCAAGCATTGAGCTGTTTATGACTTCAAGCCTATCAACTCCCGAGATTAGGCTGGTGTAACCGATGTGAAATGGCTGGCTAGTTACTGGGGTGCGCGCTAATAGCGTTTCAAACGTCACTCGCTCTGAGACTTGGAGTAGTTATTCCCCTTGCTCTGCAATGGCCGCGGCTTTTGTGGAGCGATGGGTAACGATGCTTCGAGGGTGGCTGTTGTCGATGTGTTCCTGGTTCGAGCCCAGGTAGGGGCGAGGAGAGGGACGGAAGCTATACTGTTACACTGGCAATGCTAAAGTGCCTATACGAACATCCAATAGTCAAGGGTATATGAAATACAAATTGTATAGAGAGAAATAGTCCTATAATTCCTATAATAACTACAACATAAAACTTCTTACCTGGGAATATTGAAGACTCATGTTAAAAGGAACCACCAACATGTTCTCATGTTCTGAGCAAGGAACTTAAACGTTAGCTTTCTTACATAGCACATATTGCACTTTTACTTTCTTCTCCAACGCTTTGTTTTTGCATTATTTAAACCAAATTGAACACGTTTCATTATTTATTTGAGGCTAAATTGATTTTATTGATATATTATATTAAGTTAGGATAAGTGTTGTTGTAATTGTCATTATAACGAATTTAAAAAAATGCCTTTTTGGTCCTCCAATAATCGGTATCGTTATCGGCGTTGAAAAATCATAATCGGTCTACCTCTAATTCAGACCCCTTGACTTTTTCCAAATGTTCTTACTTTACAGCCTTATTCTAAAATGATTAAATACATTTTCTTGCTCATCAATCTACACACAATACCCCAAAATGAAACAGTAAAAATGTTTTTCCCCCCCACAAATTTATTAAAAATAAAAAACTGAAATACCTTATTTACATAAGTATTCAGACACTTTGCTATGAAACTCGAAATTGAACTCAGGTGCATCCTGTTTCCATTGATCGTCCTTGAGATGTTTCTGCAACTTGATTGGAGTCCAGCTATGGTAAATTCAATTGATTGGACATGATTTGGAAAGCACACACCTGTCTATATAAAGGTTGACAGTGCATGTCAGAGAGAAAAACCAAGCCTTGAGGTCGAAGGAATTGTCCGTAGAGCTCCCAGACAGGATTGTGTCGAGGCACAGATCTCGGGAAGGGTACCAAAACATTTCTGCAGCATTGAAGGTCCCCAAGGGGCGGTCCCCAAGGGGCGGCAGGTAGCCTAGTGGTTAGAGCATTGGGGCGGATCGAATCCCTGAGCTGACAAGGTAAACATCTGTCGTTCTGACCCTGAACGAGGCAGTTAACCCACTGTTCCCAGGCAGGCTGTCATTGTAAATAAGAATGTGTTCTTAACTGACAAGCCTAGTTAAATAAAGGTAGTATAAAAATATATATATTTAAAAAATTAAACAGTTGCCTCCATCATTCTGAAATGGAAGACGTTCGGAACCACCAAGACTGCCTGGCCAAACTAAGCAATCGGGGGAGAAGGGCCTTGGTCAGGGAGGTGACTAAGAACCCGATGGTCACTCTGACAGAGCTCCAGAGTTCCTCTGTGGAGATGGGAGAACCTTCCAGAAGGACAACCACCTCTGCAGCGCTCTGGCAATCAGGCCTTAATGGTAGGGTGGCCAGACAAAAGCCACTCCTCAGTAAAAGGCACATGACAGCCACTTGGAGTTTGCCTAAAGACTCTCAGACCATGACAAACAATATTCTCTGGTCTGATGAAACCAAGATTGAAATCTTTGGCCTGAATGCTAAGCGTCACCTCTGGAGGAAACCTGGCACCATCCCTACGGTTAAGCATGATGGTGGCTGCATCATGTTCTGCGGATGTTTTTCAGCGGCAGGGACTGGGAGACTAGTCAGGATCGAGGGAAAGATGAATCGTGCAAAGTACAGAGAGATCCTTGATGAAAATCTGCCCCAGAGCGCTCAGGACCTCAGACTGGGGCTATGGTTCACCTTCCAACAAGATAACGACCCTAAGCACACAGCGAAGATAACGCAGGAGTGGCTTCGGGACAAGTCTCTGAATGTCCTTCAGTGGCCCAGCCAGAATCCGATCGAACATTTCTGGAGAGACCTGAAAATTGCTGTGCAGCGACACTCCCCATCCAACCTGACAGAACTTGTGCTTCCACAAAGTACTGAGTAAAGGGTCTGAATCCTATGTAAATGTGATATTTTGATTTTTTTTTAAACATTTTTTTAAATTCCCTACAGCATTGTGTGTAGATTGATGGGGGGGGAAAGAATTGCAATCAATTTTAGAGTAAGGCTGTAACGTAACAAAAAGTGGAAAAAGCCACGGGCTCTGAATACTTTCCGAAAACTCTGTACCTCACCATTCCTGTCTATCTGCTATATATGTGTATGGGAGAGGAAGTGCCGAGTCGACAGCAGGAAATGAACATCTATTTCACTCACCTCCGCACCATGGCTTCTCAATCGTTCACTTCGCTGTATTCGCGGACAGGCTAGTCGTGTTCCCACACTGAAAGGTCTAGTATTAGTCTATTATTAATTCACTAGTGGTCTACTACTAGTCACTTCCCGGTGAAACTAATTCCAATGGACTTCCTTTGTAATTCCAACACCTTGATTGTTGTAGAAGAGGCCTATTAACAATTCCCTGCTGTGCTGTTGCAGATTGGTATTGTTTTCTTCTGTCAGCATGTTGATGATTCATATTGCTACAGTTGTTTGTCTCTGAGCAGGGATCATCCGTTTGAGAAGGGGGCTTTGGAAAATGTTCACAAACCCTATGATGACGATGATTCTAATGATTATTCATCTCTCATGGCAATTGTGGGAGAAAAGTGTGAAGTACAGTAGGATTAGAACTAGTTCTACTATGTCGTTTTTCACGTGGTCCCAGACCTCGCAAAAAAACTCGCAAGAAAAGCATTCGCTGTTTTCCGTCACAATCGCCATCATGCTCCAAAAAACATTAGAAATGCATGAAAGTGCCGCCTGAAAATATATTGAAATCCTTCGCTGCTCAGGGATGGTAAAATTGCAGATGTCATTCTATTGTCTCTATCTCCTATGGTTGAGCAGAGCGTGAAGATGTGTCTAGGAGAGGGACATGCCACCTCTGGCACCTACCTGTCATTGGGCCTCCTCAATTCATTCCAATTCCAACTTTATTGTTCCGGTTGAGTAATTCATTGTGCAGCCAGGAATATGGAAGATACAACATGTCCAGTTGAAGTCAGAAGTTTACATACACCTTATCCAAATACATTTAAACTCTGTTTTTCACAATTCCTGACATTTAATCTTAGTAAAAATTCCCTGTCTTAGGTCAGTTAGGATCGCCACTTTATTTTAAGAATGTGAAATGTCAGAATAGTAGAGAGAATTATTTATTTCATATTTTACTTCTTTCATCACATTCCCAGTGTCCCACTGGGCCTTCCACAAGCTTCCCACAATAAGTTTGGTGAATTTTGGCCCATTCCTCCTGACAGAGTCAGGTTTGTAGGCCTCCTTCCTCGCACACGCCTTTTCAGTTCTGCAGCAAATTTTCTATAGGATTGAAGTCGGGGCTTTGTGATGG